>NC_045544.1:37899098-37999694 GCF_009769535.1 Thamnophis elegans | reverse complement strand
TCACCACCGTCCAGGCCTTCCGCCAGCCCTTAAGATCTGGCTATCCCGTCAGGCCTGGGGATAAGACTTTATTCTCGCCCCTCCCGAATGCTGAATGAATGTTGTGTTTTTACCGTTAATTATTTTTATTCACATTTTCTTTTTGTGTTTTGTTCTGCACTCCCCTCCCTTATTATTGTAAGCCGCCCTGAGTCCCCTCAGGGAAAAGGGCGGCCTATAAATGTTTAATAAAATAAAAAAATAAAAATAAATTCTTTGCTTCAGAAGTATAAAACTAAGTTTTGAATGCATACAGAAAATAAAAGCAAGATCCATTCAGTGTTGTTATTCAATTATTAAACCAATTAAGCCATCCCAAATCTGAAATTCTATCATGCATATTAGCAAATAATACAAATGACAAAAAGGTATCCATAGTAAATACGATGTTGGTCTTTCTACAACAACCCTAAATGATACTGAAAATCTAGATTGTTTTCTAAACCTAAATGCTTGTTTTTGAATTATCCAATGTTGTCAAGTTTAAAGAAATGTTATGATTTAAATCTTGTGTTAAATCTTGGGACTCTGTGGCCACAAAAGATATATCAAGGGGGTCCATAGTGAAGAAAACACTGAGAACCACTGTGTTATAGGTTGAATATTCTTTACTTGTATCCTGGTCTAAGTGAAATAAGCAAAAACTCAGAAAATTGTAATTTAATAATATCATTCCAGCATAAATAAGACACTGAAATATTAGATTAAACATCTCCTGCATTTAATCTGTAGTGAGCATGACTATATTCCCGTTCAGGGTATGCCAATATAGCAATACAAAGCATACTAATTTTGTTTAAAAATAAATTCAGGTTCCATTAAACCAGAACAATGTCAGAGTATAATGTTGAAATAAAAATATTTAAAATGCTTACTGTGCTTGATTCAGGTTGAAACACAGCTAAAGTAAAATCAAGATTGAAGAACTGAAGAAATTCAGCAACAAGATTAGCCACCAATCGGCCTTCTAAAGAAATCATATTAAATATCTTTTAATTACAATTGTTAACTATTAAGACACATAATTTAACCTAACAAATACATTTTGGAATAAAAAACAAAAGATTTTAAATTCAAAAGTTACTTGGGATTTTTAATATAAAAGAAAAGCATTTTGAATTTCAGTAATGCTCTACAGTACAGATAGAAGTGGATTGGAATTTTGAGAATACAAATATGGGCATGTTCATCAAATGACTGCCTTGGGACACTTGCCTATTTGACATGATGGGGCATGGGCATTCACAATTACCCATTTAAACTCCATGATATAATTCCAATGGAAATTAGGTGGGGTGGGGGTTCTAGGCATTCCAATAAATATGATGCAACAGCCTAGAATTTTGCTTTATAACAGGGGTGGGGAGTGATGACCCTTTTATGAATGTGTCAGCCATTCTGGGAGTTGAAGTCCACATGTTTTAAAGGAGCCATCGTTCCTCACCTCTGCTTTATAATGACATCTTCCTAATTAATTTTTAATTAAATCTATTTTAAAAAGTCAGGATGGGAAATATAATAAGCACCAATAGTGGATCCCTCGGGCACCCTGGTGCCTAGTCTGATCTAGATCTAAGTATCTCCAAGATGCATTAAGTAATAAATACTTAATTCAAAGTTATTACTTGCAAAGCCCTGCATGGCATACTGCCAGATTATTTGCATGACTGCATTTTCTTAACATTTTCTATCCATTTACATGCTCCAAATGAGATGATGCTCTGGGTCCCATTTTTGAAACAATGTTACCTTGAGAGGCCCAGGAAGTGTTCCTTCTTGGAGATGGCTTTTAGCCTTTGGAACAACCTCCTGCTATATGCTGAGTTTAAAAAAGAAATTGAGACCTGGCTCTTTCCCCTGGAACCTGGGTTGAGATGAGATGAGTTCCCATTTTGTGGGGTACAACAAATCTTAGTTTCTGATCACCAGTTAACTGTTTTGTTTTAGGCTCATGTTCCATTTTACTTTTTTATTTTGGTGAGAGATTTTTGTAAGCTACACAAAGTCATTTATTGCTTGAGTTAAGCATTGTTTATTACATATACATATTCTAAATAAATAAATAACTTTGCAAGGCTACATTTTCTTATTGACCTAGGTATTCTTAAACTGATGCATCTTAGCATTTAAGAGAATGATATCACAATTCCAACTGAACTCAATGGCTATTATTTGGCAGGTGGAAAAAGACTGTAGCCTAAATTTTGAAGTAGGAGTTCTCACTTTGAATGCCACTTTATCATGAACTATAGTATGTTATATATTCCCTTGGATGATTCAGGTAAACTTGATTTCCTTTTTCAGCAATAGCACACACACGCACACATGCACACACACACACATATATATATATTGATTTTCATATCTTCATTAAACTCCTTTCTTCCCAAATTGTTTTTCAATGATAAAGCCTATAAAGATTACCAGCAGACTTGTTTTTGGAAATTGATTTTTAATACCAAGTATTGGCATTTCAAGTTTAAATTAAATTAAATTAAAACTATTAGTTGTTTATGAAAAAAATCTTCTCAAATAATAACATTATATACATTATTACAATGACCCATATGGTTTCTACTGAATATCTATGGATATATTATAATTTTCATTTGCCATGTGGAAGGAATGTAAATAATAGCTTTTTCAAGGAGCCATAAAAGGTTAATTTCTTTTTTGAGCTCATACAAGAAAAAATGAAATAATTCTGCTAAGTCAGTACAACAGTAATTCATTCATAAACATTCATTCAATCCATGTCAGTTCCACTATGTAGACCACACCAGAAATATATTCTGCAGAAAGGCAAAAGCATCTTTACCTGAGATTGCCTATAACAGAATTCCGCTTCTCATATTCCAGTGAATTAGAAAGAAGGAACCTGAATTCTTTTCAATTGCTATCTAATTTTTCTAGACTTCAAAAAATGTTTCAGCTCTTTTTGCCTAGAAAATGGTTGCTGCAATATTTTGTCAATGTTGTTTCCTTGTTAGTTACAGTCTCCCTTTCGTCACATGATCATTATTTCTAAAGCACATATTGTAACTTTAATGAACAGAAAAGAGGCTTACCATCTTTTGTGCTTAAAAACTTTTTCAAACTTTCATTAACCAGAGGAGTTTTATTCTGCTCAAAAAAAGTAAAAAGAAAACAGTTTAGGTGATTTTCCTAGACTGCAAAATAATCAGTACTTCAAAGCAATATAATAAAAGCAGTAAAGTCCTCAGAGTTGCTTTATCAATGAGATAGACAGCATATGAATTTAATAAATATGTAATGATGGGATTTATGCTGAAGAGACACATAACAGGTATTGATATTTCTGTTAACTTAAATGAACCTCTTTTTGGTCCATCATCAGAATCAGAGAGCAGCAGTCAATGGTTTAGTAGAAATACTAAGCTGATCTAAGTGTTCAATAACCATCAGAACTAGATAAATAATAGTGAATACTATACAGATAGTCCTCAACTTATAACTTAGAAAGCATTCGAAGTTACAACAGATCACTCCCACAAAGGTAGTTGAAATCTAATTATGATGCTCCTACAGCTACTTAATTACAATGTAATTATGATGCTCTCTGTGGTCATGTGAATACAATTCAGGCCCTTGACAATTGGCCCACATTTACAAGCATTTGCAATGTCCTTTGGTCACATGACTGTGATTTGCGTTTTTTGTTGCCAAAAACTGCCATTTACTTAGTGATTTTTGGCAAACATGCCTTATTAATGAACAATTAGTTTATTTAATGATCATGGCATTCACTTATTGACTGTGGATTCATTTAATGACCATGATGATTTGCTGATGACTGCTGAAAAAAGTCATAAAATTGGGTCAATCATGTAACGATTCACTTTACAATTATCTCAACATGACTATAATGGGCTGGCTCCATTAAGGTTGTAAGTTGAGGATGACCTGTATATAGTGGAATTGCCAGCTAAAGAGAGGGGAGTAAAAAAGCATTCTGGCATGGAGTTGCTATAAAAGGTACTGTAACATCCTTAAAGATAAAACCAGCGCAAGTTTTATTTCTGCAATGATGGTCCCACAGCAAATGCAGGTGGGGTTAATATTGCTGACATCCTGGGAACCCCCCCCCTCCCTTTAAGAGTTAGCTGAGGACTTTCCTGTTTTTCTTGAAGACGTTTCGCTTCTCATCCAAGAAGCAAAACATCTTCAAAGAAAAACAAGGAAGTCCAGTTGCCTCTTGAAAAAAGCACCTTTGGGGCAACCATGACCTGGATGACTCAGAATCTCCATAGACATTATCTGAGGATCAGAAATAGCTAAAGTTAAGCATACTCAAACAGCTAAGGTTCCTTTACTTAAAAGTGTCAACAAAGAGAGATAATGTATACCATTAAAACTAATTTAAACATTTATGACTTTGGTGCCTTACCTCAACTTTTTCTTGCTCTTCAAGTGCTAAAAATACAGCTGCCCGCAATTCTGCCTGTAATAAAAGTTTTGTGTAAGATGATGTATTGTACATTAAGTATATTAAGAAAATTAGTTAATAAACAAGCCACATGTGAAGTGACAGAGGGACAAAAAAGTTGGATTTCCACCTGCTTGTTCACAATTCAGTTGCTCATGGTTTATGTTCAACTATAATCATTAGTTTCTCCACTGCATGTCCTAATCTATTGTCATCTCAACTACTTGAGATATGAAGTGAAACTTTAAGAACTAACATATTTCCACTAGCTTTTTATGCCTTACTTTGTGAAATTATAAGCCTATGGGCAGGAATGAGCCTGCTAATCTTACTTATAAAGTGTCCAAGAAACCTTTTGGCTGAAGAATAAAATTAAATGTTTTAAACACATACAGGTCTCACCTAAACAAAAGTATCATACCAGTGGTGGGTTCTGAATCCCAGTGTAACCAGTACGGTGCAACGGGCCCGGCGCCCACCACATGAACACGTGCAGTGTGCGCATGCACACTTACCGCCCATGATGCTCCAGCTGCTCAGCGGAGTGTTGCACAGGTGCCGTACGCATGCACGGAAGCCCCCAAAACCTCAAATGCCAATAAGGAGTGCGGGTGGGCAGGCCCTCCAGAGCACCAGACCGGAACAGTATCTGGTGCTCCTGGCAGGCACCAGTATCATATTATACAAAGTATAGCTCTCTGGAGAAAGTTCTAATGCTAGGAAAGGTGGAATGAAAGAGAAGAAAAGGATCACCAGCAGCAAGGTGGGAGGCCTAAATTGTGGTACATATGGATGCATCATTGGAAGACCTGAAGGATCAGGATAGGGACAGATCATCATGGAAAGTCTATGCCAGTGATAGCGACCCTTTTCAGCACTGAGTGCCCAAACCAGAACGCGGGTGCATGTGCGTATGCTGGAGCGCCGGAAACCTGAAGACCAGCTGGCCAGCATGTGCATACCTGGTTTTTGGCCGTTTTTTTGGGCTGCATTTGTCAGGCCATTTTCCGGTGTTCTGGCACCCACGAAGACCAGCTGGCTGGCATACATGTGTGCACCAGAAATCAGAAGAGCAACTGGTGACAGCCCACGTGCCTACAGAAAGGGCTCTACATGCCACCTCTGACATGTGTGCCATAGGTTCGCCATCATGGGTCTATGTTGTCACTCAGAGTTGAAGCCAACTTAATACTACACAATCAAACTCAACTTTGAGCAAGAAGTCAAATAATTACAACTCCTGCTTGAGCACTAGAAGACTTCCAAGGTCCCTTCCAGATTACATTAGATTAGATTTTACTCTACCTTTACCAAAGTCACTTCGATTTACTCTAATTGAACTCAGGCTATATAAATTATTTGCAGCTGATTGAGGCAGAGTCTAAATGGTTACCCAGGAAGAGTTTAAAATTGGATAGTACTGAAGAAATGCACAGGGTCCTTCAGACTATGGATGCAATCCACGGTAATTAAGATCTATATTACCCCTTGACTGTAATTATTATTTAAAAATATTAATACACGTAATAATCTTGAACAATACCTGCCCACACCAGTGGGGGGGAAAAAAATCAAAAAGAAAAGGCAAAAAAAAAAGTAAATAAAACAAAAAAAGACAAAAACGACAAAGGACCAGGCAGGAAAAAAAAAAACAGAACACAGGTATCTATTATAAAAAAGAAGAAGTATATCAACTGGTTACAACATGCTTTGGTGCTTCTCTTCCATTAACTCATATTAATTCAAATATCTTAACTCAAATGTTTACCATATTAACATCATTATACCTCCAGTTTTAATTACCTATAGTTATTTAAACATCCTTCATCCTTAGCTATGCCAAAGAATTAATCCATAACACATGCTGACATTTCATTTACTTACTTGTAAAATCCTCTATTGACATCAAATCCTCATATCCTATTTTAGCTGAACATCCATAATATTAATTATATCGTATATCATAACATTTTCCCAGTATTGATTAACATTTGATTGTATGTATTTTATTTAGTTTTTATAATAGTGATAATTATTGTAATTAATACTCTTTATGTATAATCCAAAAATGTTTTCTCATATCCAATTATTATTTATCATATCGACTCCACATTATATACATTGCTATCAATAATCAATTATTATTCAGCTATATCTGTTACAAAAAGAGCAATTAGGTTTAGCTAATTTTCAATTGTATTCTTCAATCTATCAGCCAATTCCACATTATATACATTACCATCAATATCAATTATTATTCAGCTATATCTATTACAAATTAAAGTAATCAGATTTAGCTAATTTTAAGTTATGTTCTTCCCTCTGTCAGCCTGTGTCCCTCCAATAGCAAAATTTTCTCAGTCCAATTGCCATTCGTTGGATAAATTTACCAAATGTTTTTATAAGCAAGTCCAGACAAAGATATCTTCGCACCTCTTGGCTCTGAATGTCAGTGATGAAATAATAATGTTGTCCCGGGCTTGTAAAACTTTTCAAATTGACTTTAATTCTCAAGGGTGGAGTTTTCATTTCTCCTGCACTCTGTCTCTTTAAATGAATCTTCTTTATAGCTCCCCCCCTCCTTTCTTCCTCTGAGATAGACCAGACGCCATTTCTCACATTTTCCATTTGTATTTCAGGAACATTCAAACATTCAACGGTCCTCAGTTTTTCCTTCATATTTTAAAATCAGATGGTCCAATTTTCTTTCCAATCTCTGAAAAGAGTCAAAAGCTCTCGACATGCAGAAAAAGAATCTGGAGTGAAACCTTAGAAGTATTTTCAGACGCCATGATGTGTCGCAGTTAAAAATTACAAGTAAAAACACACTGGAAACTGTGCAATCTTATCTGATCGTAACACAGCCAAGTATAAAAATGTCAGATCGTGAAGGGCTAATTAGTAGAAAGTTAACTTTACGATCCACTTAGAGAGAGTCAGTGGGAGGGCTGCCGAAGCGTTCCTTGAGGCGTTTAAGTAGCCACCAGCCATAAATCCATTAAAAAAAGACCATTTTTTAAGGCCTCCAAGTAGATCAGTTGTTGGATTGTGCTGGTGTTAAATCATCCATGAGGAATGGGATAGTTAAAGAGGCAGTGACCCATCCTCCTCATGACATTGTCCCTGATCCAAAAATACTATACAATTTTTATCTGATCTAAAAATCTCCCATTTTAGGGAAAGTGCTGAGAAGGTAGTCAGTTTGGAGCTCCAGAATGTCTTAGAGAATAGAGATTATCTGGACCCCTCAGTTGGGTTTCAGAGTGGGTCACACAATGCTGAGATGGTATTGATTGACTTGTAGATAAACTTTGGCAGAGCTGGGATGGGTGGTGCATTATGCAATCTCTTAGAAGTTGTCAATACCATTGATCCTGGTATCCTTCTAGATCAGCTCTGAGGGTTAGATATATTGCTGAATAGGTTCTTTATTCCCTGGGGCAAATTCAAATCAATGTTGATGGGAGAAGAGAGATCAGCCTAAGATCCTGCTTTGTGGTGCTACTCAAGTTCTACTCCTAATATGCTTATATTTAACATCTACATGAAACCATTGGATGAGAACATCTATTTAGAAATTAGGTATCATTGATATGCTAATGATGTCCAGTTATATATTTCTAGCGTAGGCCAACCAAATGATGCAGTCAAGGTTCTTACCTAGTGTCTTGAGACTGTGAAACTCAGAATGGGGAATAACGGCCTTCAGCTCATGCCAAGCAAGACCAAATGGTTAAAGTTTTTGAGGTTTTCTGGTTCAAGGCATTCTCCTTCTTTAGTACTGGCTGAGGTTACCTCAAATAGTTTCCTCTAACAAAAATTATGCACAATTTGGGGACCCCCTTGAACTCTCAATTTCTACTTTATAAGCAGTTGGTAGCTAAGAGTGCATATGTACAAATTCATCTTATGCACCAATAGTGCTCATTTCTGATTGGAAGACTCCACTCATGAACATTATGGAATTTATTTTGGAGTAGAAGTGATCTGGCATAATATAGATTAGGCATGTCAAAAACATTTTGTTTTGACAAAGCTCTTCAACTAAACACAAGTAATCTTAGACAAGAGAAAACAGATCAGTTTAGGACTGGGAAGGAGTTAAAGAATATGAAATGAGAATGAAACTAAATGGAAAGGAATTATGTTTGAGATATGTAATAAATAGGATCACTTACAGAAACCCTATAAAACTTTTAAAGTTACAATATAACAAATGCAAGTCATATTAAATGTGAAATGGTACATAATGAAAAAGAGGAGTAATTTCCTATGTAGAAGAGAAACAGAGAAAGAATTTTGCTAAAGTCAAAAGCCTCTTTATTTCAGTATTATATCACACAGTGGTGATTTAGATCCATCTGGGAAGCCCGGAAGCAATTCATGAAGGTGATGAATATCTTCTGTGGCTGTCTTTTGCAGCTTTATTCAGCATATTGTGCCTTCAATTCTGGCAATAGTATAACTATTAAGACTAGTTACCAATGATAATCCTGTCCTCCATGTAGGTATCAAATCCCCTTACTAATGGGTGAACATTAATAGAATTGTTTGCCATGAATGAAATGATTAAATATGTACACTACTGTATAAAGAATTTTATAGTGATCCTGGATCGCCTTACATCTAGATTTAATCAAACCACATTCTTATGAAAGTAATTTTTTTTTACTTTTCCACAGCAAACAGGATGTAATATGTTCCCATTCTAATTATCAAATCTTTTATAAAGGGTATTTCAGAGTTGTCCAAGAGTAAGAAGATACAAGATCCAGTTCTTTTTAATGTAAGAACACAAAAGTTAGCTAAAATAAAAAATCGCATTGGACTCAGATTCAATTCCTGATGGCTTCATATTATTTATCCATGCAACACTGTCACAAAAGTTACAGGTCTTTTCATGGAACATTTTCTTCTTTGGATTTTTTTAAAAATTACCCAGCAGGCATGGTATTTCCTGGAATATAACAATTACAACGCTGGGACACAGTGGCAGAAAAGAAACACCTGTATTTTAATATCCTCTGTGACACAAGGTGTAGCAGATAATCTGGTGGCAGTTGCTATTTTTCAGCTTAATTTACACTATGAGATTGTCTTGAGAACAGAGGTAGCAGGGGGAGAAGCATAATCAAGTATACTACCTTGGGTTTCTTGGAAGAATAATTGGTTACCGTATATATGTGAGATGTAGGATGAATCTTTTTTTTCATTCTGAACCTGAGGCAGAATTTCTTGTCTCAATACTGTGGAAAATATGGGGGAGGGGGGGTTTCCAGCTCCCATATAATTTCAACCAGCCTAGTATTGTCCAACAAGGGCCAGGGCCAGGATAGAGAAGACTGACCTTCTCTCATATCCCCAAAACTTTTAACCTTAAACTGTCTACTATTGACCTCACCCCATTCCTAAGAGGTCTGTAAGGGGTGTGCATAAGCACACCATCGTGCCTACCGTCCCTGTCATACTGTACCCATTTCATTCGCTCATGTTTGTTCTTATACCTATTATCTTGTAAACGACTGAAAAATCAAATAAATAAATAAAATGAAACGAAACTGGACAGCCAAAGTGACAAGAGGCAGACAAAGGGAAGCCCTTTCTCGCGTTAACCCCACAGGAACGAGTCGTTCTTACGGCGTGATGCCACCCACTTCACAACTTTAAAAGACGTTTCTTTAAAGCGTCCTGGAGTTGCCATTCTCTACCCTATGACCATGGGCGATTTGAGGGAGCAGAAGTAGCGGCCTAGTGCTGCCAATGACAGTGGAAACAGAATGCTGGGGCTTCAGAGGCCTTTATCTATTCCAGTCCAGTTTTCTGAACGGCCATTCACACCTTCCACCTCTCGACCCCCTAGAAAAAGTTCGACGCATGCGCCTTTAATAGAGAGAGGTGCAAAGCGTCGTTGCCTCGCTCGCCTCCCTTGAAAGCGGGAATGGTCGCGGCAGGCAGCTTGGTGCGGTTGACGTCTCCGCGACCTCCTCTGCGGCTCGCTCAACCGGCAGCTTCGCTCTAGAGCGCGCCCGTTCTCTCTCGAGTGTTGCAACCGGGGCGCTTTGCCCGTCTCTTCTCTCCGCCCCTTTAAACCCAAGGCTTAGTCCCGCCCTTCGCCCCCTTCACCTTGATTTTGTTAAGCACTCCAGTCGTCTCCAGCGTTTGCACGAGAAGATCTCTCAGCTCTGTATCTTCCTCCGTCGCCGCCGCCGCCATCTTGCTTCTCCCTGACAACCGCCTAAACTCTAAGCCGCGATCTGCCCAGCCTCGCAGATTCGTTCCTCTATTAGGAAGGGGACGGACTTCGCCGTAGCACGTGACCAACCGGCCTCCCGCCCATCCACCCGATGGAGCCAGGGGAAGCGTCACCCGCGCTTTTTGGCGCCTCAAGCGTGCGGACGGGCAATTTGGAGACCCAGCTCTGCGATTGGCTGGAGAGGCTCGGAGGCGGGAGTTTATACAAAGCGGCAAGTTTATACAAAGCTGGATGAAGTGGAATATTGATATTCAGCCCAGGATGCTGGGCATCAAAATGACAATCCCTTCCCTAGAAAAAAGAGGTGGGGGGGGGGCTAACATTTTCCCTCCTCTTGTCCTGGTTAGCCCCCTCAGATGGAATTGTCGTTCAAACACACACACACACACACACACACACACACACACACGGTAACATTTCCTAGATATAATCTTGTGATCTCAAAACTAAAGTAAAATAAAATAAATGGGGGGTAGAGAAGCAGGGCTGGACCTGGACTTTGGAAGGTAACCCAGGAAATCACACTAGCCATCAGAATAGAACTTGGAGATCTTCTAGTTTGCACCCCCGCCCTGCTCAAGCAGGAGATCCTATACCATTTCAGACAAATGACTGTCCAGTCGCTTCTTAAAATCCTCCAGTGACGAAGCACCCACAACCCGCAAGCTGTCCCACTGATTAATTGTCGTCCTTGTTAGGAAGTTTCTCCCTAATTCCAGATTGCTTTTTTCTTTGATTAGTTTCCATCCATTGTTTCTTGTCCTGCCCTCTGGTGCTTTGGAAAATAAATCAACCCCCTGCTCTTTGCAGCAGTCTCTCAAATACTGCAGCATTGCTATCATGTCCGCACCCCAAGTCCTTCCTTTCTTTAGACTACTCAAACTCAAATCCTGCAACTGTTCTTCATGTGTCCAGGTCTTTAATCATCTTAGTTGCTTTTCTTTGCACTTTTTCTAAAGCCAAGTGTGGGAATCAAAGGGAAAAAAGATACCAGCAAACAATTTTCTTGGCAATGATACAAAAGTAATGGCAATGTGGTCAATATGTGTAGAAAACTTTTACCTTTTCTAAATATTACTTAGGAAGTACAGAACACAGATGAGTAAGTTGTTTTCCATCCCTGTTTCTTGGTTGTATAAGTCTTCAAAGTTTATGTCACTATCAGTGCTGGAGCAGGAATTATGGTACCCAGTAAATGAAATCAACTATTTTTTTCTAGAGTGAAGTACTTTGACTAGCTGCTATTTGGAATTGCTGTCCATGGTAGTTGCTATAACAATACAAGTAGTCCAAAATTTACGATCAGAATTGGGACCAGAATTTTCACTGCTAATCAAGGCATTTGTTTTTATGACTTTGCAATCTCTGACCTTTTTTTTGTCACAGTTGTTAAGCGAATCAATATGGTTCTTAAGTGAATCATGTGTTGTTAAATAAATCTGGCTTTCTCCATTGATTTTGCTTGTTGGAACCAAATGGCAATCATATGATATCAGGACACTACAGCCAACCTAAATACATGCCAGTTGCTAAAGGCTTAAATTTTGATCCATGTGATCATGGAGATGCTGCTATAATTTTAAATGTGAAGACTGGTTTAAGTCGTTTAAGTAATTTTTTCAGTGCTGTTGTAACTTTGAAGCATTACTAAATGAATGATTGTAAGTTGACCTGTACCTGTACAATATAAAAAAACTTTCCCTAAATAAATAAATTGCTGAAGTATTAAATATAAATCAACACATATTTTCAGCCCTCTTTTATCTGCTATCAGGAGAATTATACTTTGATGTAATCAACAAATAATTCAATTGGACCTGTTCTCAAGTAAGTAGCATTCCAATCTCTAATATGTATTTAATTGTACTATTTGTGATTTTCATTTTTAAAAAAGCTAATTAAATATTGAAAAAATAATATAAGCTTAACTTAAAAGTATAGATGACAATGATTTGACCTTTCAGATAAGTATGTTCAGAGACTTTTATGTTGAAATGTGCACTATAATGGATGTAATATGTGAGCATTTTTAATATACTTTCAAATATGCATAGGGTTGGCTGTGTGTCTAGCACCTATATCTATTGTTACAATTTGAAAGTAGCTGAAGACCTAAGGGAAAAATGTGGCATCACAAAACAATAGTTTAAATTAAAGATCCATAAATGAAATTTCTAATTGCAAAGAGAAGAATTGTTCCAGTAAATAAATGCATAATAGAAACTTAATTGAATATGAATATTATTTATCAGCTTGATCAACTGCCTTTATTTCCAAAATGTTTGAATTCCTTTGGATTTAGCTGCTCCTGAAGTGTACAGTCTAAGGATTTTCATCAGTACAAACAAGCTTGAACAAACTTTTCTAAAAGATCCAACTTTTGTTAGCACTGTAAGCTCCAAGTCTTTAACAAAAGCTGAAATATTTTGTGTTAAACTGTGTCTCTCAATACAATGTTGAAATGCCTCCCCCAAAGGCAGTAGTGCAGATTAACTCTATGCTACTGGGATATGTCTAATTTTTCTGCATGATACTGGGTAATGAAAGTTAAATCTTTTAATGTGTTTTTAATCTTTCTGATAAAAATGTGGCATTTATTACTTCTAGAATCATGCTGCAGGTGGCACTAAAAATACATGTCCTAATCTTTAAAAGCAACAATATTCAAAGAAATCTGTCAAAGAAATCTGACTGCAAAGATTATTTACTAGCTGAAACTTTCTGTGACAATTTATTTTGTATTATTTTTTATCTGAACTCTATGAGGTAGTAATGAGGTATTGCTTATTTATATTTTTCATTTTTCCAAACTAGATTGTAGATTGTTTGTAATTATACTAATTCTGTGTGTATGTTCTAGTGGCATTTCCTGCCAATTTCCTCAGAGATTTCACTAAATTTATCATGATCTATTAGATGCCTAAGTAGTTTAAATATTATGCAATAAAAGAAAATAATGAAACATTAAGGCCTATAAAGACTGTGGCGATGCCTTAGAGCGGGCCATGGCCATACCCGGTTTAGCGAAGGGGAAAAAAGTCCCGATACGTCTCGTGACAATGTGAGTTTGACACTCCTGCCTTAGAGGTAATTCATGGGTTCTATAGGTACTTGGCTGTTTCATGTTTGTAACAGTAATCTCTTAAAAAATAAAAGTTGAATACATTTCTCAAAATATTTGGAAAACATCTGAAAAATCAGAAATATTGCTGAACAAACTCAGCATTTCTGTGTCAAAAAGATCTCCATTATAAAATATGAATTAAACTTCCTTATAATTCATTCTGATTCTGCGAGCTTGCAAATAATCAGATACAGTTTGTATCTACACAATATACTTATGTTTAAGCCGAGTTTGTTCAATAATCAAACTGGCTAGGATTGAATAGTACATTTGGATACAAGACATTTGTCTTCCTTTGGTTATTTAAATATTTGAAAATATTTATAGAATTTATAGAATGTGTCCAATACTTCGTTCTATAGATTAAACATATAGCCTTTAACAGTTTCACAAAAAATACCAAAATGCACATTTATGATGTCAGACTTGGCAAAGCCCATTGGTTAGAGTTGATGTGTGATAATTAATTACATATAATCAGACTGTTTCATTGTATGCTTGCTTGAAACTGCCACCAATTTTAAAGGAGACATTTTCTAGCATACACTCACTTTAGAGTTAAAAATATCCTTAGACTGATATATTTTTTTAAAAAAAACCTAGACTGATTTAATAAACTTAAGTTATCAATAGTTTAAAAATGACAATCGCTTATGGTATTACTGTGTTTCATAGTCTACTTTCTACAGCAGGGATATAGGACATCTTAAAAAGTACATAGATTTAGTCTTACAAATAGGTATGTACATATGTTTAATATCAATCAAACAGAAGACAAGCGATTATTAACAATGTTAAGGCAGTGTATAGCACAAATCCCTTTTGTCCTCCACCCAGCACGCAAAGAAAGTTAAATGGGCGGGGTTTAATTCCGCAGCGGAAGTGCTGGCCCCTATAGGGAAGCGAAAGTTAACACGGGAGCGAGCTTTCCTGATTGGTTTTCGCAAGCCAGACAAAACAAAGTCTCGAGGCTTTTGACTTTAATTAAAACCTTCAGCTCCTGAAGTGTGCATCTTGTAAGTCTTTCTGTTTTGAAGTGGATTTTTAATTAGGGATAATTTAAGTTCTTTGATTAGCGTGCGGCTTTGTTTAAAAAAAATCGGAATTCGGATTGGTTAATTGTAAAGCACCTAAAGCTGACTTTGTATCGAAACATTTTATGACGATACTTTGCCCTAGAATATATCCGTCGAGAAATACGGCGAACTATCCGGAAGAGGTTATAAGAAATGGATCCTTGAAGATTTGTATTTTGGTTTTTCTTGAACTCATTTCGGACGGAAGAGAAATCAGTGCTTTATTTATCAGAGATGACTTCTGAATAACCTTCGATAAGTCTCGGTAAAAAGAAACAGGGTTTCTCAGGTTTGTGCGTTTAGAATCTGTGAAGTAGCCTTTGTTTAGCGTATAGCCCAGTTGCTTCAGTATAACACCATATTTCTTTCATTTGAAGCAAAAAAAAACCTTTGGATAATATTTGAGAATTTGCTGCTTCAATCTGTTTTTATGTTTTTAGGAAATTAATTTCCATGACGTGTTCTTAAAATATGCAGGATATTCTTCTGAATGCCTTGAATTTTCGTTTTGTATAATTTGACAGAACTCTTTTGTATTGTTTAGCTGAAACTTGGATAAGAACTAGTGCATAATTGCATGTTTAAGTTAAGTTATTAGATAAATGGCAATGATAGACATACTTCCATAAAATATATGGTACACTCTACGAGATCTCTGGTTGCCTTATCAAGGCACTAAGTAGAGCTAGACCAAGTTAGCTTTGAAAGATTATTTTACCATTTGTGCACATGAAGCAATAAATAACCTTTCAAAACAAACTTGGTCTAACTACATTAACCTCAGAATCTTGAAAGGCATCCATAGCAAAGGTTAAATCATAGCACTTGCCCATAGCTAAAGTAGCATGATTTACTTAACCTAATATGAGGAGGGGGGGGTTATACAAAGAACTGAACCATAAAGTAATCATACCAAGTGGGTTTGTATGATACACTGATCTAAAATTTGGCTGGCTAGTTTATTTCTCTGTGTGACCTGCAAGTACAGGTAATCCTCAACTTATAACCATATGTTTACTGATTGTTCAAAATTACAACAGTGCTGAAAAAAGTGACAACTAATCCTCACACTTAAAACCATCATAGCATCCCTATAGTTACATGATCAAAATTTGGGCTCTTGGCAATAGGCATATACTTACAATAGTGGTAGTGCCCTGGGGTCATGTAATAACCATTTGCAACCTTCCTAGCAAAGTCCACAGGTGAAGCTTAACACCCACACAATTCATTTCACAACTGCAGGGATTGCTTAACAATCATGACAAAAAGTCATAAAATTAGGCATGAAAAACTGCCTTAAGCAGAAATTCTGATCTCAATTGTGGTTGTAAGTTGAGGACTACCTGTACAGCCAATGTAACAGACTATCTGCACTGATTTATTATGCTTGAGAGGGCTCCGTAATCCACTTTATCATGGCTTAGTGGCTCATGGACTGATGGGGGGGGTGTATCTTGCCTATTGATTGATACAAAACAAAATTTCTTTCAGCAGGGCAGTTTAGAATTGATCATTGCAACAATGGACATCTGATAGTACCTTGCTGATGCTGACTCAATGCCACAATGTATAATGTTTCTATATGGAGTATTCAAGCTACTCAGGAGTAGAATAAAGCCCAGAGTTTTCCTTTGTTTCTGCAACAGAATGATGAGATTGGCTTTTCCATTTATTGGAACACCTTGGGCAACAAGTAGCAATACAAATCAAGCCTCCCCTTGATTAACTCCAAAGCTGGAGCTGAAAAGTAATGATTTGGTTCAAACATAACATTTTTATTTATACGTTATGCTTACAGTCAATGAACCAAGCTATTTTATGTTATAAAGCATATCTGATAACAGATGGAGTTAGAAGAGACCTTGCAGGTCATCTAGTCCAAGCCCCTGCCCAAGCAGGAGACCCTTCGTAATCTCTTTTGTCCTTTTAATCTATACCACTAAGATCTGCAAAAAATAAAATAAAAGGGACACTATACCACTCTATATCAGTTCTGTCATTTTCCAGACCTCCTCATTCCATTTACTTTTGTTCCTAGTTTTCTGGCTCTATCCTAGCTTCTTCCAATAAGCAGTTGGTATTCTATACAATGAGCTTTTTAGTTTTTCTTAATTAGTTTGAGGCTTCCTCCCAATCGGGGAGGTACTTGTTCCATTCAGCCTGATGAATTTTGTAAATATTTCTTTACAATATTTTGTTCTGTTTATATATTGCTGAATCAAAAGAATTCATAGTGGTTTAAAGCAAATCAGATAAAAATACTGTAGAATTAAAATGCAGTGGCAAACATCATTGAAATCAAAACAGTAAACAATTTAGAACAAAAAGAATATAAAAGGTGAAAAAGAAACAATGCAGGCAAATTTTTTTAAAAAAACCAAAGTATTATAATGAACAGGTATTGTATAGAAGCAAAATGAACAGATGAGTGACCTTAAATAATTATTGAGCTTCTTGACAAATTAAGAAATGACTGAATATCCTTTAAAGATATTAAGTCTGTAGCATTTATTTGATGAACCTATCCAAAACAGTGCATTAATAATTGCACTCTTATTAATGTTTGTCTTTTTTACCACTTAAGACATAAACTATATTGTTACATGCAACTCAAGGAAAAAGAGGAAACTGAATGCTAAAAGTATCAGGATGAACTTCTTTGCACAAGAAAGGGGAAGTTGAAACTTTCCTATTTTTTTAAGGAATCAGCAAAATAATAGTGAGTGCATGCCTCAGCATTCCAGTACTACTTATAGAACAGTACTAGAAATACAGATTAAGAATAAAGTCTCCTCCTCTCTTCAACCCATAAAAGTAACTTGTGCTCTTCTATCTGTGAAAGGCTATTTGCAAGATCAAGTCAATAACGTTAATATTTTGAGGAAACTACTTTTAGTATAGTCAATGCACTAAAGGTCTGTCCAATTAGTGTAGTCAGAATAATAGAGAACACAAGAATATAAAAAAAAACTATGCAAACAGCACCGAAATAAATGATGAATAAGAGGAATTGTTTCTGCCCTAATATGTTTCATTGTGTTTGAAAATAATTCTGTTCTAGCATATGTTCTGATCAGAGGTTGACTGCTAAACAAAACAAACAGAACATCTGTTATAATTGGTATCTGTGTTTGCATGCTTACAGTGCTATTTAAGTGAAGTCTGCCAATACCCAGGAGACTTAACATTTTTCTCTACATCCTTTCCATTAAACCTTTATTTATTCTAACCACAAACAGATATGTTACAATCTGTTCCATGTACACCACGCATAGATAAAAGTTCCTGTTTTCTGAGCAGTCCGCTGTCCATAACAGCAGTGGAACCCTAATCAGTTATCTGCAATTCATCTGAAAGTCATATAGTTACAAGTATTATACACAAACCAGATTATTGTTTGGGCCATACAGGTGTGACATCTGATGTGTGTAAGAATGCTTTCTCCTTTCTCACTATTGGTTTGGGATATCTTCCCAGAATATGTCAAATGATAAGAGTCCTTATAGCATTATCCAACCCTGCCAATCACATCTTCAATGCCTATTCAAACACTGCAATACTATATTGTCATATCATTTTCAGGACCTGTCTGAGCAAAGGAATCAGAGATGTTTGCATTTTTTTTCATGTAGTACTCCATAACCTGCAAAATGAAGGAAAACTAGAAACCTAATATATTCCATGATATCACTCTGCATGTAAATTTGCATATCTGCAGTAGGATTGGAATGTTTACCAATACAATGATGCTGAAATAACATTTCTGAGTGTCTAAATAGCCAAGAAAACTTATAAAGGGCATTGCTATTCTTTAATATATTTCTAATAAACATTCTTAAGTAGATATTACTATTAATGTATTTTATGAGGAAAAACTTGCTGTTTGATTTACTGTCCAGAAGAACCTTTATGATAAGTTGTAAGAAGTAGTGATGTAAATTATTCTTTTCCTTATTTATCAGTGTTTTTTTAAATACTTATGTACTCAGATAACTATGGTAAAGTGTTAAAATGTTCTTGCATAAATTGACATTCTAATTCTGCGTTAGCAGAGATTATTCATTGTAGCAGTACAATTATCTTAATCTATGGCAGCAAAAAAATCAGCAGTCATCTGACTGTACATTTCCGACTAACATACCTTATTAAAAAGCATTTTTTTTCCCAGGTTACAGCTTACTTCATCAGATACCTATTTTGCCCCAACATCTACACCAACAGCACTGTTACAGACCTTTATTTAATCTGTATCCACATAACCAAGCTATCTTCACCTCCACCTCACTCCAATTTAAATTTGCATCTGATAAAATGTTGCTCCTGAATGTTTAAACAGATGGTATTTGTTTAACAACAAATCTAACTCTTCAAACTTGTAACAGCACTGAAGGAGTGGTAGTTATGACCAGTTCTTGAACAATCACAGCACTTCTGCAGTCAGTCACATGATTATGATTTTTGATTATCAGTGTCCCATAGTCAAATGATCACCATTTGCAACCTTTCCTGATGGATTCCCACAAGCAAAGTCAATGGAGAAACTTTCAGGAAATCAGAAGTTGTGATTATGTAAAGTCCTTACTTAATGATCTGCATGACCTTTGCTTAATGATGATAACTAGGAACTGCTATCATTAAGTGGGACAATCACATCACATTTTATTACATTACTTTATGATCGCATGACTTAACTATCAAGATTACAGTCCACTTACTATCTGTACCTTTTAATAAAATCTGTTAGTTGGAAAATATGCTACCAGACTCCTTCAGATTTCTAAAGTTATAATCATAATCATTGTTTCTAATTAGAAACTTAAAACATGTATACTTTATATAACTTTTTATCTTTTTTAGATATTTTATTTAAAGGGTAATAATATAGATTTTGTTGATGGAAAACAAGCTACTTGCTTTCCATCTTCTGAATGAATGAGAAAATAATTATCAGTATTACATTTTTTTTCTTTCCTTCATAGATATATTGCAAATAAACATGAAATCAGTGACTACTTATGGTTTGCTTGTTGAATGTTTTTGGTTTGCTCTGTTTTGTGGATCTGCTACACATTTATTGGCTGATAGGTAAGTAACATGAAATGAAAATTTTAAAGACAATGACGTTTAATTTTACAAGAAGTCCTGAAAATGTTTATCCAGTAACCAAACAGATTAACATCCAGTTAGTTTGCCCATTTTTGGAAATTAGCTCTCCTTTCCCTCTGCCTTTTTCTTAAATATAGTTTAGGGATTTATCAATCTTCCATTGTAATTTTGAGACATGGAAAAAGGCACCTTCCTGTTTGACTAATGGAAGTGATTCTTTTGGCAGGAATCAACTGTTAGCAATTCTGTGCTTCTGCCTGCTATTTCAACTAAGTATGTCTGCATCATGAACTTAGGAAAAGATTAAAGTTAGCTCCTATACTCCAGGATTAGAAAACAAGGTTTATTGGCAAAAGAAAATAATAATAATAAAATGTTAAAAGGTAGCCTCTAAAGACTCGGAAGTCAGTAAAACGATTCACTCCTCTATCAGTCTCATCAAATGAACCTGGGACTATACAACACAATTGGCTGATTAGACATTATAGGACTAAACTAATATTATGTTCTTAGATATGTTAGATGCTAGAGTTCAACAATATCTGAAGGCTATATGTTTTGTATTCCTTGTTTTCAAAAGGCCTTGAAGGAGGAAATAATTGCTTTTTGTGGTTAAAAAAATTGGCTGTAAATTAAAATATATGTATCCAGTTTACATTTTCTGATACAATGCTCATGGTTTCTCCAATAAGGGTATTTGCAATTGTATAATGGATTATTATTAAAGTTGTTTTAACACCATAGAACAAATGTAATTATACTTTGTTTAAAAGTACAGTATTAATTTCACCAAAAACTATCAGCACATAATTATTGTTTTATGAATAAGGCTCATGTAGAATTGAAAAAATGTGTTTATTGAATTGCATTATGTTTTTTTCCATTCTAAAATGAAATACCTCAGGTTTTTTTTCAGTATGAATATGACAAATGCTTGTGACATGATCGGACAACATTAGTCTATGTTCATACAACAAGATAATTCACTGTGTAGTTTTCTTAATCTCACTTTTATTAACAAACTACAGTAAGATCACTCATACAACATGAAAACAATTAAACATGGTTCATAAGACACTAGGGAGGGTTTACCTACAAGCTAAGCCAAAGGTAAATATGTCAAACTCATTCTGGCTTAGCATATTGAGTAAATTCAATTCTATCGATCCATATAGAGCTAACTGCATCTTCATCTATATGTTTGTGGTTTCCACTGTAAATGTTGTCATTGTTGGAAACTGAATATTAAGACATGTGTAAATAGTCCTTGATTTACAATTCTTCATTTAACAACTGTTCAAAATTATGCCCCACTGAAAAAAATGACTTATACCCAGTTCTCAAACTGATAGCTGTCCTAAGATCCCTGTGGCATGTGATCAAAATTAGGCTACTTGGCCACTGGCATGTATTTACAGCAGTTGTAGTGTTCTGGGTTATGTGATCATGATTTACACTTTTCCCAAGGGGCATTTGACAAGCAAAGTCAATGGGGGAGCTGGAGTCACTTAATCACCATGTGATTCACTTAATGGCCACAGTGATTCAGTTATGAACACAGCAAAAAAGGTTGTAAAACTGAGATGAATACAATTTAAATACTATTGCCAGAAAGAATGTAGTAGTTTGGAGAGAAATTGTTGGGTTTCTGTATTTTATGTTGCACCTCAGAGGTTATGGCAGATTATAGAAACAAAAAGGAGTGGAGTATATCAGCATTTTGGGTTCAGACAAAAGCCGTTATTTAAATAAGCTAGTCATTGTAAACCAATTTGAAATATGACTTTAATTTGAAGTGTACTGCTAAACTTCACAGTTTGTAGTTACCTTCATAGTTTACAGTTAGCCAAAAAAAAAAAAATCCTTGATAAAGCATTATGTGTGAACTATACCAGGAAAATGTTACTACTGAAGTGTTATGCCTTTGGAATGTTAGTATCTAAAAAAATAATTTTAATGTATGTCAATTAGTGTACATTTAAATGACAATAAAGTTAGAATAACTTTCTAAATATTCTTTCTAAATATTTTATGTTTCAGTATTCATCATAAATGGGAAAAATTATACTTAGTTCATCATTGGCCAGTGACTGTATGCATGGTAAGATCTTCTTAAATGGCTGTAGTTACTTTGCTATCTGTATGCCTATATTAAAATATTTATTTTGCTGTATCATGAAGAGGATGCAAGAGATAAGAAGAATTATTGAGATCTTAAACTTTGGCCGCTGCACATGGCTAAATATCTATATTTAACCATGAGGAATTGTTCTGAATTTTCAAATAATTTTAAAAATCAGACCTTGCAAAGAAGGTAACGTTTAGAAGAATTAAGGTATTATTTATTGAAACCAGATGCCAATCTCAAAGTGACATGTACACCTTTAAAAAAATAGTTTCCTGTCACTGACTTACACAAATTCAAATAAGATTATCCACATTGAAACAATGTGAGAAGAGGTGGATCTCAGAATATCATCTTCTGAAGTTGGAGAAATATGTCATGTTTTCATTTTTAATTCAGTTGTTTCAGATGTAATAAAAAGCAATGTCCAATATCACAGCACAAACAGTATTACATTTTATTATAATAACAGTAATAATGGTAATGTGTCCCATAGGAAGGGATCACAAAATGTTAATAAGTCACATTAATATTTATAGCATATGAGATTCTTGGATGTTATACAAATCAAAAAAAGAAACCCAATTAAACTTATACCCATATCAGCATAATAAACCTCCTAAAAACTCATAAAACTGGAAACAGCAACCGCCTAAGCATTACTTTTTCAATCCCCAGATTGTTCACAGATATAATTAAAGCAAAAGAAACAGTAAATCCGTACAACTCCTTTACTATGCTCCCATTCCAGAGCCATCAGGAAATCATCCAGACTAAATCTTGCTAACCCCAAGAATATCCTTACTGCAATCCCAGAAAGGTCCATACTGCACTGCTGTCCATACAGGTGTAAGGCATATGATATTTTAAAGGCTGTGATTTGTGATTCCCTTGGCTGAAATTCCAGGCCTACAAATATCATCTACTACATGGCAGCTTCCTTAGTTAGTACACAAGATGCAGTTTACTGTAATTGTTAAGGCACAAGGGTAGTAATTGGGAGGCTGTGAGTTCTAGTCTCGTCTTAGGTACAAAGTGAGCTAAGTGACCTTGGGCCAATCACTTTCTCTCAGCCTTAGGAAGGAAGCAGTCACAAACCACTTCTGAAATCTTGCCAAGAAAACTGCAATTGCCAGGACTCAAACTGATCTGAAGACACACAAGCGTGTGCATATAAACAATGTGCATGTGTGTGTGCATGTAAACAGTTTATATGTCCTGCAGTTTTTCCCCTTTTTTCACTGCTGTCATAGTGTTGACCAATTGAATTCTTTTATTCCTTATAACTTTGGGTAAACCCAGTTGATGTTTGACCTGTAGACCACTAAGGGAGAGCAGAAAATTATAGTTTTTATATTGTGATTGCTATGTAGTGGTTTTCTGGATTTTCACTGGGTAAGAAATTTTCATATCATCAGGTGACAGAAGCATAACAGATGAGTCCTTTTTATTATGCTTTCAATTACATATGTTAAGTGGAGGACAGATTCATCCATTTCAGGGTTTTTATAACAGCTTAACTCAACCTATGTAGAAAAAGGAAAAAGGGGACTCAGAAATTGGAACTCCAGTCACTCTTGCAACTAAATCCATACTGCAGAATAGGCACTGAATAGACCCCATTACCTGGAAGAAAGTGGTCCTACAATAGACGTATCAGATAAATGGGGGCTGAGCATATTGCCACTATTTACTGCATCACTTCATGCTACCTCCATGGGTTATCTGGATGGAAGTTCTTGAGCTCAGACTCAGGATTTAAGACATCTTTTGAATTCTTCAGTTGTGTGTTGACAAAATATGCGTACTGGCCTGAAGATATATCTAGTGGAAATAATGGGCATCTTGTGGATGCAGCCTAAATAGTTTCATTCCATGAATACATCTATTGTCTGTGCAGAAAGCGCCTTTATTTCTTGCTTGTAGCTTTTGACATGGGGAGTCTAATGTCTTTCAAATTACCTCTTTCTTAGGAAAGTCTAGTTTTCAGGCTCAAACAAATCCAACTATAAACAGCTTTGATATCCTGCAGTGAAACCTACTTATTTTATTGGTGGGTGAAATTAAAAAAAGAAGGGCTGTTAGAAACTTCTTGTTTCTTTACATCATAAAAGGAGAAGCATATACTGTACAGGAAAATCCTGTCATCTTATATTAAGAAGTTAAGATTCATCATCTGTGTTTCCTTTTGTTCTTGCTGTAAGATTTGAAGCAATTAAAAATATGTGAATTTCAGGTGAGCAGAAAATAATCTTGGGAATTGCTAATATTAAGAACTGAAACACATTGAGTATTTCAATGGGGAATTTACCAGAACCTCCATTATAAAGATACATATACCACCTAACCTAATACAAAAGCTGGAATAAAAGTAGAGTCTTCACATTCTTTTGGAATAGACCTCCTGCTGTACTTTGACATTTGCCCTGCTACATTGTTCAGCACTGATAGACATTGAGATCCCCAAAACCTACAAGGTACCACGTGATAATATTGGTTACTTTGTAGAAAAGCCAAGCTATATCTCCATTCACTGACTATTGTGAGCATATCTTTTCCATTAGACTTTTTGTTAAGCTTCAGAACTGCTTCTCTGAACTGTACTGTTGATCAGAATACTTGGAAATATTTTCTGCTTTTAAGTGTCTCTGATGCCATAGTCAAGGACTGAGCTCTTGAAAGCAATGAATTTCCCCACTTATTTTCTACCGCAAAATTGGCTGAATTCCTGCTCTTCTCTTGCCAAAATAAATGTAACACTTACTGTTGACTGCAAATGGATTTGAGTTTGTTTTTAATGAAGGGTATTCTGCTAGTTCAATGAAATATTGGTGAATATGAAAAAATGGCAAGCATTTTATGACTCATATTTAAAGTAGCCTAAGAAATGTTTTGAGGAAAAAACAGTTGTGATAGGATTTACAACTTTCTTTTATCATATGAAAAATTGCCTGCCAGAGGGTTTTGTTAAACAATTACTACTTTTTACAGCATTCTGCAATTCTAACATGGGAGTATTGCCTTCCTTAAAAACCAGGTAAGAAGATTGTTTACTTTTAAACCACAGTTTTTACTTAAATATTGCCATATTCTAAACCAACTTAAATCGTAATGCAAAAGTAGGAGTTTGGTAGCTAGATGGTGCACTGCATGCTCTGAAAGGTAGGGGCTGCAATGGGTAGTGAGATGGAGTTGAAAGGGGGGGGGACTTTTTAAAAATGACATAGTTTTTATATACTAGACCTAGATGGGGTTCTAATTCACTCCTCCCTACCAAAATGGTTTGGATCTATATGTTCTCCATTTCTGGATTTCAATTAAATTGTCTTACGTGATAGTCTTCCACATAAGAGCCAGCTACAGCCATTTTTAAAAATAGGAAAGCATTTATATTTAGAAAATAACTTTTTAAAAGAAATTAATAATTTCATAGAAAAAGGATTCAATTTCAAAGCATTTATTTGCTATATCTGTATGTTATATCAGAAAGTTTTGCAAAGCTCGCAGTCAATATTAACATAAAATACAAGCAACCATTTCAAAACTAATAATTACCTTTCCAATATTATAAATAAAATTGACAACTTCAGAATAATGTGAAATAATATTCAGAGACATGCACATGTCCAATTCCAACCTTCATTCAGAACAACATTGTAAGGGTGGTTAATTTTTATTTGGTCCCAGATGTCATCTTACATGCATGGTGACCATTGCAGTGAATGTGGTCAGAAAAGGTTTGCAAGGCTAAAAGGGTTGTTTTTAATATAAGGAGTAAGTAGAATATTTTACTTATCTTAGTAGTAAGCTAAATGCTTCTAAAAAGCGCTAAAGAAAAAAAAAGCCTTGACAAATAGGGACCATGTCAGAATAACACAGAGTTAGTTTCTTTTTTTTTATTAAAAGTTTTAAAAAAGGTTTTACAAATATTTACCTCCCCTCTCTGACCCAAACCCACCTTCCCCTCCAACCTCCCCCCCCCGACCTCCCAGAGCAAATACAGGGTATAAATCTTTAAGAACCATATTCTAAAATAAACTAACAGACTTTAGCATCATCCCCCACTTGTACTTTAACTCGCCTTTTGTTAAGCTAACTCTAAACAGGTTATGTCATTCCTTGCTGATTCAATCATAGGCTATCTGGAGTTTCTTAGTCCCATATTTATTTTGAATATAATCAATCCATCTTCTCCACTCCTGCTTATATTTCTCGTCTGAATGATCCTTGAGGTATGCTGATATTTTAGCCATCTCTGCTAAATTTGTTACTTTTAATGTCCAGTCTTGAATAGTAGGCAGATCTTCCTTCTTCCAGTATTGTGCCACCAACAGTCTTGCTGCCATTGTTAGGTTCAAAATCAAATTAGTCTCTATAACAGTACAATCAGTAGTTATACCTAACAAGAATAACTGAGGGGTAAACTTTATCCCCTTTTTAAGGATATTTTGCATAATCCACCATATTTTTATCCAAAATGCTTTGACCTTTTTACAAGTCCACCATATATGATAATACGTAGCATCAGCACAATCACATCTCCAGCATTTAGGTTGTAGGTTCGGATACATATAAGCCAATTTTTTAGAATCTAAATGCCATTTTTAAAACATCTTGTAGAAATTCTCCCTCAGATTTTGGGCTTGCGTAAATTTTACATTTCTTACCCAGGGTTGTTTTCTTAAAACCAGAAATATACAACTGGTTTCAAACACCCATGGCTTATCAGTCCATTTTGTCATTAAATGGAATACTTCATATGACAAAGTATTAATTCAAATGAAGATAATTTTAGATAAATTGTATATTAATAATTTTAGATAAATTTCAAATTACTCTGATTTTATCAACTTTTTTTTTCTAATACTAGGTATTCTGAAGAGGCTATTTTCAAATAGTTTACCAGTGTTTTTATTTTTATGAAAATGGGACCAATTTTCTGGGGTTTCCAGTATTAGCACTTCTTGATGAAATAAAGCTTGCTAATAGTATCTCCATATAATTTTACTGGTTTGAGATTATAGCACAGCAGATGTAGAACCAAATCCTTCACCACTCAGTCTTCATACACATTCAGTGTAACATTCCAGAAAGAATGGTAGCTGGAAAAATTGCATCAAACTGTATTGTTGGTTTTTTCTCCCAGTTACAATATGGCCTATGAATAATTATAAATGAGATGAATACTATTTATCAGCTTCAACTATTAGGCCATTTATGGGAAGGTATTTTCTAAAATAATCCACAAAGGCCTGCACAGTCTAAGTCCAGATTATTTAAAAGAGGTATCTTTGGGATACCTCCTTGGTTGACTGTCACATTCAGTGTCTCACTAAAGTTAATTGAAGAGACAACGCCTGCGGGATGCAGGGTCTCCCCAACCAGTGGTCCACTTCACGGTCCCAATTCCTAAGACTGCTTCCCAATGAAACACAAAGGCAGCAGTCTGGATAAAGTGGCAATCTCTGTCTTGTTCAGAGTGCGTATTTATTAGAAAAAGTTAGTTACAGTGTCATCAAAAAGGAACGTATCAAAAGGCATATATAATCACACATGGCATAAGTAAACTAATAAAAGTTCACAGCATTCTACAAATCACATCATGCAAGGGGTGGGCAAAAGGGGGAACAGAAGATTTACAAGCTGCATGGCATTGAGAGGGGGAGAGAGGGGATAGAAAGTTATAACTCAGCATAGGGGGGAGAAAGGGCATGTGTGGGAGTAGCTGGTTCACATAGTTCTTGTTACATGAGGCTGTATTTATGACCGTTAGGCCATAAAGATGTTTTTCTGGTGCAAGGTTGTTCATCCCTGTGTATTTGTGTTTCAGATAGCAGAGGCTTGTCCTGCACATAAACACCCGGAATGAATTCCAACACTTTCTTATCTTTGACACGGCCTTGGTAAATTTCCACTAGGTTCTTAATTCAGATAGCTTTGTCTATTCTTCTTTGTTCCTAGCTATTTTACCTAGCCTGTTATGGCGACAGTTTGGCTCCCACAGTTAATTAAGTGTCTTTTAAATTAATAAGTAAAAAAAGGACTGCTGTGTTCCAAAAATAAACATTATTCTTCCACACTATCTTTATTTACTTGAGCACTGTTGAACTACATCAAGACTCTGTAAGTATTATTGTAGATAAAAAAATATAATGATGGATAAGAACATTCCAGGAAGAAACTGTCCCTCTTTCTAATTCATCAGGAAACGATTAGCTTAAATTACATTCTGCTTTTTTTTCTGGACAATGTGTTGGAATACTCAGTTTGAGATTGCCCACCATCATATTTATCTTGTGAACAGGAACTTTGGCTATATTTTGCAGATGTTGTGAGGTTGTCTGTCAGCCCAATTGGATATTGATGATTTCTGTTGTTTTTTTTCCTTAAAACACTCACCTTCTAGGGTTGTACAAAAGTTTGACTCCAAGGTCTAAATCAAAACAAATAGATTGAATTCATGCTGAATCATTACATCAGATGCCTCAATCAAATCTGAGACAAATTGAAACAACAATCAGAATTAATAATTTGAATCACAGCTGAATTAGACCCTATTTTTCCCATTCTGCATAAAAATGGTTTTCCTTTAATAGCCCATTATTTTCTCTAGATGAACGAAATGAATGCAAAGAACCACCAATGTACTGGACAATCCATGGATTCTGGTAAGGTATAAATTTAGGAGAAAAAAATCTTGTATTGCTAGTCTTTCTAAGTTCATAGTATCTTATATTTGAAATATTCTGGTCTGATGCCCATAGAAGGTGAAAGTTTTTATTATATGATAAATGATTTTTTAAAATAAATGATTTGTTATTATAAATAATCTATGGTAATCCATGAATCAAAACACTTATACCAGGATTTCTAGGTAAATTAAAATTTAATATTCCTTTTATATTTATAAATAGTTTGGTTTATTTACTGGGATTTGTTTGTCTCCCAAAAAAGGAAGTTATGGAATCACTAATTGTACATCTCTATGCTAAATTGCTATGAGATTACATTATATAATTTTTTTTATGTTCTCAATTTTTTTAACCTTTATGATATCGAATAAGGTACGTACTATATCATCTGTCCTTAACTCTTCTCAAGACAATCCTGTGATGTCTCCCATTTCACAAGATGTATATTAGAGAAGGAGAATGCATTCCACTACCATTAAGAACAGTTGGGTTTTCACCCTTTGCACTCTTTTGTTCTGCTTCTTCCCCAGGCCTGATAAAGCTGCAGAATGTAATAGAAGTTGGCACTTCAATATATCTGAACTTAAGGTATGAATCAAATAAATTGTAGGTACTGAGTACTTGAAGAAAAACTATAATAATAATTAAGTCAAGAATTTGACTGGACTCAGAAAAGCTTTAGGGTATTCTGCCAAAGTGGTATTATTTATTAATACATTTCAATCAGCAAACGTTTATTACCAAACCAGGAACTAGAAAAAGAGGATGAGTCATTCATTTTTGAGTCCCTTTTTAAATAATTTGCAGAGTTGCTTTACAAGTTCCAATATTACCATAATCACATGTTAACTAAAGCTGTTGTGTGAAGTATTTTATAGATACGCGGCTATTTTATACAGCCAGTTGGATGTAGTGGTTAAAGTTCTGGTTAAAAATCAAGAGGTTATGAGTTCTAGTCCTACTTTATACATGAAAGGGGGCAGTCACTCTCTCTCATTCCAGCTCACCTCACAGGGCTGTTGTGGAGAAAAGGTTATGTTCTCCATCTTCAATTATTTATAAAACAATAAAGAGATTAAAATCTAATAAAATAAAATGAAACATTCATTGAAAAAATCTAGATGGAGTTTGCATCATATCCTTGCTTTTTAATTTTATAGGTTTTTTTATATTGCTAGGATTTTATGGAAGACATGAACGAATATTGGCCAGATGTACTACATACAAACCATACTTATTTATGGTGAGTTGTGTCACATTTAACCCTATTGATGGCTTTGTATAAATGCTTAATTTTAGTTGCCTTTCTAAATGAAACACCCTAGGTAACAATAGGAGTCAGATATGCAGATAATACAAACTATGGATTTCTGACGATTAGTTTGTTTCAGCATTCATGGTTTCTCAAATAACATACTGTATTTAGACATATAGATGGTATTTTTGACCCTCACGAGAGTTCAACTATAAAATTCAGTTTTAATGTTTTCAGTCAAACTCATCTTTAAGAACATTTAGTTAAAATTTATGGCACTAATTATGTCCTGTTACATTATTTTGTAAAGTATCCAGTATATTGATTATGAAAAGAAATCCATTAAGCTTGTATTATGTTTAATACACTGACTGTACTGTGAGTACTTTGGCTCCAATTCTATAAAGCTAATTTGGAGCATGACAAATACTGTCTTGGCACATTAACATAAATGTATCTTTAACTAGGATTATTAACTGCCCTTTGCAGCTACTGCACAATTCCAGAAAAAGATACAACTCACATGTTTCAGAAAAAGGTGCTGTGTTCATATCCCTGTACTCTTCAAAGCAACTTTTTGGAATCAAATCTGAATAATTTCAGAGCTCTAGTATGCAATATCCATTGATTCCCAGTAAAGAAAGGTAAAAGCTTCCCCAAGCTCTACCTGATTTTGGGAGACTACATGAACATATCCATGTAAGATTTCTTCTAAGTACAATTTTGACTGCACCTTTTTGTGCTTATTTTAAAAGATGAACAAATATATTGTACCAATGACAAGTAATTTTTAAGCACTTGGGAAAGTGCTTAAAAAGTATGAAGAAGTAATCTGACTGCATCATCGTTCAGATCCTTAACCTTAATTTGCTGCATCATTATGACTGCCTTTAGCTTTTCTGTTTAAAATAGAAGTACATATAACAAAAGCCCAAACTAGACATTAAAGGAAAATGAGTTAATACTTTATTATAATCTCTCTACTATACAAAAATAACCCCAGACTGCTTGCCTTTTCATGGGAACAGATAAATAAGGTTCTATGGCACTTAAAAAGGGGGGTGGGGAAAAATCTCTTGGACCTGTGGAGCAATTCAGGCTAATCCCCCATTTGAGACTCCGCTCTGCCTGGCTAGACGTTTCCCAATAATATATAGCCTATTACTATGTAACTCTTTAAAGAGCCACAACTTTCCCAGAATCAGAGTCACTAGAGAGTACAGTCACACAATCCCTGGAGCATGTGCTTTGTTGAGCACAGGAGTGTAAATGTAACACCTATTTCCAATTTACTGAAGCTGCTTTAAACACTGCAAACAGGTACTATATTCATACTCCTGTAAACTGCAAAGCTCATTTTCCAAATCATTTCTAAAATACTACATAGCCCTAACATGAAATAACAATTAAGCGAAGATTTTTTTGAGAAATGGCTGTTTATGTATTATCCTCATTTATACAGCTGCATATCGTTCAGTTGAAATTAAGTAATTATTTTAATATTATTTGTTTATGGAACATGCACACTACCTTAGTTTGAGTGGGTTCTAAGCAGATTGTAAGTAACCACATTGCAGCAATGTGGCCCACTTGCAGGGCAAATGCAATTCCACATTGGTAGTAACCACAATACCATAAAGCACAAATATATGAACACAGCATTAAAAGTAAGGAATTATGAATGAAAAATGCAGACTACATTATAAGATGCCATATATTTTGTTTAAGTCTGCCTCATGAATACAGCCCACCAGGAAAAAAAATGAATGCTTTAAGACTTGAACAGATAAACTGATTTGTCTTCTGTTTTATACTAGAACTGCTTTTATTTTTCTGATTTGTAACCTTGATGGGAAGTAAAGTTTCCGTACTGACATTTTTCACTGAAAAAATGTATTCAACAATTAACCTTTGTTATTCTGTGTGTCCATCAAGTTGGTAGCAATGTCCTTGATATGCTACAAAATGACTATTTGTTAAGCACAAGGACAAGATTGTTTTCTTTTCATTTGATAAAGTAAAAACAAAGCTTTTCTTTACACTTTGTGGTTTCCATAGTTTCCAGTTCCACACGAAAAATGACTGCAGCATGTCTTCTCTCAAATGCTAAGTTTTCTTGCTTTTGAAAAGCAAATTCAGAAGACTCCAAACTGTTTCTGGTGTCTTAACCATCACACCTTCACTTCTCTTGTCATTTAATTTAAATTATTCATAAAAGAAATCCTTTTCTCAGCAGAAAGAGACCTATCCAAGACATTCATATATACTAAGGGGATAATTTTATATATACAAAGGAGTTTGGAAAATACACATTTAGAGTACCATTTACAGCAGGGGTGTCAAACTCAATTTCATTGTGGGCCGCATCAGGGTTGTGTTTGACCTTGGGGGGATGGGCGGACATGGCCAGGATGGGCATGACCAACGTTTGACATTGCTCATGCTGGTGGCCAGGGCGGGGCTGAGGGGACCCATTGCCTCCAGTGAAGGAAGGCGTGACCAGGGAGAGCGCCAAACTCTTGTCCTCTAGAGGACCCTTGCCGTCTGCTGGTGGCCAAGTGCTAAGGCAGGAATTCCTCCTTCCTTCCTTCCTTCCCTCTTTGTTCTTTCTTCTTCCTTCCCCTCTTTCCTTTTGCCTTCCTTTCTCTCTTTCCATCTTCCCATCTTTTTCCTTGTCTTTCCTCTTTCCTTTCTCCTTTCCTGTCCATTCTTGGATGCTTAAATGCAAAAGGGGAAACATTTCTCCTTTTGTTTTGTTTGGCCTTCGGGTCCCATATTTGGCATGGATGGCCTTCTGAAACCTTCTGCCAGCCAAAACGGAGCCCGGGGGCCATACACATTTTCACTGGCAGAGGCACTGCGGGATGGTCCTTCACCGTTTCCATTTAATTCTTCCCTGCGGGCCAGAATTAAGCACCCTTGATTTAGAGCATCCCTAAGGAATAATAGTTTGAGTTGCGCTGAGTTCATTGGAGTTGAGCTGTCAAAATATTTAAATAAATAATAAATAAGCTATAAAGAAGTTACAGTGGCAAAACATGCATTATCATACAGAAATGTAAAGATATTACCTATCATTAGATCTGTTATATCTAACTGTATCTCTTAAGAAGAACAATTACTAAAGCTGGCTTTATGCTTGAATTTCTAGATTTCCAATGCAATGAGCAAAGTGGTAGAATCTTGACTAGACTCACAATTGAGATTTTCTTCTCAAATAAATATTAGAAGATTACAGAATTTTTGTATAGTTTTCCAAATACATTGGTGTTTCAAGATACTAGTTATTTTTTAACCTTTTTTTCTTTACATAGGAGACATGAATGGGAAAAACATGGGACATGTGCAGCTGAGTTAGAGGCTCTTAACTCACAAAAAAAGTATTTTCAGAAGACACTGGAACTCTATAGAAAAATTGACCTTAACAGGTGGGAAAATTATTTTCTCAGAGTCACTACTACTCTTACTATATGTAAGACTCTCTGTTAAGGAGTATGCAGTATTTCATTATTTACAGAAATAAAAGTGGTTATTATATCCTGAGTCTGCCAGGTATGTAGGGCTTAGTCTAATGCTTCCTTAAAGGTTAGAAGTTGAAAAATATTTGTTCAGGGAAGTTGCTGATACATAACAAAAACATTATACCATCACTTAGTCTTGAATCTATTGGTATTGCTGAGATCTCTCATGAGTCTCTTGTGTTGGTGGGAAGATCCCAACTCTAGGTATTATAGCAGTGATTCAACCTGTGATAACAACCAGTTCGCTGAGCTTGCACTTTGCACGCTCATGCAGTAGGTTAAAACAAAGCTAAAAAACCTACCTTCTACTGCAGCTGAGGCGTGCCAAAACAGCTGAGGTGCAGCAATCTGTTTGCTGCGCCTTTCAGCTGGGCTAAAAAACAAGTAAGTATAGGTGAGTACAGACATCACTAAGTGCCAGTCCAAGACAATTCTGGCTGTAAGCATTTGTTCTGTATGTGATTATCAAATATAAATATTAAATGAACATGAGAAATTTAGATATTGTGGATCAATAAATGAAATGCAATTCCTCAAATTAGTCATAAATATCAAACAAGAAACCATTATATGTGTGCATATACAGTATCCTTGAGACAGATAATGAAGAAGACTGGAGATAACACAGCATTTTGGAAAAATAGTCTCAGTTGGCATAATTTGAAATATTTTGTAAATACTCAATTCTTGTAGGTTGCTAGCTATTTCTTTTCAATTTCCTCTCTGATGGGACATCGTAAAATATGCACAATTACTGTACTACTGTATTACTGCATTTGGTCAAACTACATAAACTAGAAGCTTTGTCTAGAAACCTGTCTGCCATAACACATTTTCCTAATAAAGAGCTTTCAGGGCTCCAAGCATTCCCTGAAAGATACAGCAGGAATTTTCAATCTGTTTTTAGAAAATTGATGTCATGTAATGTTTGTCAGTGTACAATGTATAAGTAGCCCTAAAATGAGTGGGTTACTTTATGAACATTGTAAGGTTTCACTTATTCTATGGATTATCAATTCAGCATTATTACCCCAATGTTCCAGCTATATACAATAGGCCTTATAACAATTTTAAGAGAAAGTGAGCAGCAAAATGTAATGCTAGTCAAACAATGTTGGACATACTGTGTAGACATAGAAGATTTCAAGAATTTGACTTCTTGAAGTCTTATATGTGTTTTCTATGTAATCTTTTACATGTGGGAAAATAATGATGAATCTCTCTGTTGTTTAATTGTATATAGTGAATTCTGTCTTTTTAATGCTTGATAAGAGTTCTTTCTCTTTCAGTGTTCTCTCGAAAGTTGGGATAACGCCAGGCTCTACTTACTATCAGGTGAGAGAAAAGGTCACTCTGCATTGCATTCTGCAAAACTGTAGCCTTTAATTGTCGTTGTATAATACTTAGTGGTGACGAGAATCTAATTAAGTCTTTCCACTGAAGAATTCCATTAGAAGAACAAACATATCTAATCAAAATTCATTTCAGGAAATTTAAGAGTTAACTTTGGGAAGAAGTATGAAAAGAGACAATTCTATTACAAATGCAGACTTTCATCTCACAACTTGTGTATTATTATTTTTCTTATTTTCATACAGAGTTTTCATAATTCTAGACTATGAAAACACATCTTTTGTTAAACAGATGCTTTATTCTTTTTATATTATTTATTTCATGCTTAAATCTTCAGCTGACAGTCATCAAAGAAGCTCTTGAAAATTTTTACAATATAATGCCAAAGATTCAGTGTATTCCTCCTGAAGAGGTACATATTTCTCTTAATGCCTGTCTAGTTAATATTTAATCATTCTTTTTTAAAAAACATTGTTTTAATATTTGGAAGTTGAAGATTAAATACATTAGTTATTTAATCATTCTTTCAGATATTTTTCAATACAGACTCATCAGTCTGCCCTCAATAATGATGAAAATCCCTCCCTCCCTCCCTCCCTCTGCCTTTCTTTCTTTCCATCTGTCCAGATTTAGACTTTAAATGGGAAGTAAAAATGAAAGAAAGTTAAAACTGCACGTAGCTAGCTTTCATATGATTTAGGTTTATGGCAATATGTAGATTAAATATTTCTTTTCAAATGTGCCTTTGTAGGTTTATATTTCAGATCAGTTAGTTTAAAATAACTTTTAGATGATATAGAAAATATGAATGCTGAGGTCTTTTTTTGGACTTCACCTAGTGACATTTTTGGTTACTTTGTTTGCCTGTTTCATTGATGAGGTGGCAGCCAATGCCATTTGGAAAACTGATTCTGTCAATTCTCATTTGTGGTATATTTGATGAAGGGGCCCTACTTGAGAAAACATTTTCTAAAGTTCTACCTAAGTAGAAAATGCATTGCCTTTTGCATCTGTTGACAAAAACTATATTGAGGTCTATTTTAGGTATATGGTTTTTAAAATATTTTCAAGGAACAGCTTCATTCTGAATACTTTTAATGCCATTTATAACAGCAATAAAATACAATTAAGAAATCAATATGCATTTTTAAGTACAGTTTGTTTATGTAGAAGGTTGCTGACTTTTTTTCTATTGCTGGGAGTTCTGTTTTGAGCAAAATAGTTCATAAAATTTACTGCAGTATGTCAAAATAGACTTAATTTATATCTTGACCATCTATTTCTGATCTGAAAAAAAACAGCATTATTCCAAGTAGTAGATATTAAGTGGTGTAGGGTTTCCTGCCTAGGCAGGGGGTTGGATTAGAAGACCTCCAAGGTCCCTTCCAACTCTGCTATTCTATTCTATTTTATTCTATTCTATTCTAAGATTATTGTGTTCTTTGGTAACTATAAATGTAGAGTATCATGCAGCTGTAACTGTTGGCTTCTGAAGATTAAATTCATTCTGCTGAACTGTCAACCACTGAAATATCATAATTTCTTTATAAACTTTCCTATATACTTTTTCTACAGTGTTGTTTTGTTTTCCTTCTTCAGGGACGGCTACAAGTAATAGGCCAGATTAAATTCTGCTTTACCAAGGAGTTTACTCTGAGAAATTGTACAGAGGAACAATCTGGTTTATCTTCTGCACTTGAAGACAACTTTTACAGATCAGAGGATCTGTCAGTTTGTAATGATACTCTGACTTATTACTCTTCACATATGAAAACCTACAAACATTTTGTTGCAAATGTTGTTGTAATTTAGGAAAGTTGAACTTTTTAAAATTCTGGTGGGGAACAATTATGCATTAGATTTATATAGCAGGGCATCTGTGAAGCTAGTATTAAGAACTTTCTTTGTGTTTTGATTGATGACTGTGATGACTGCTTGTTTCGCTAAAATTGCTGTCCATAGTATATGATGTATTCTTTCTTCAATAAAATTGGCTTATTTTTCACTTTTCTCAATTTATTGGGTGGTTGTTTTTAAATCAATATCAATTTCAAATAATTGCAATCTGTTAGTGATCTGTAGTGTTTGTGTCAAATTTATTTATCTGCCAATTTTTTGTTTTTGCATAAATGTGTACCAAATACAAGATTGTAGGAATTCATTAAGAAAAAGTCAAAGAACCAGAACAGTAAATGGCCATCCTTTGGAGCCGTATATTATATATTTAAAAAACCCAAAACAAATGGTAAGCATATAACTGCCTGGCTTCGTACAACAACCAAACAGGACAGTTAGGATTTCAGAAAAAAACAATTGCAACCAGCCTGCCTTCCATTGAAGACCTGTATCCTTCACGAGCCAGAAAAAGGACTGAGAAAATATCTACAGACTCCTCACATCCTGGATATAAACTGCTTCAACACCTCCCCGCAGGATGCTGCTATAGAGCATTGCAAGCCAAAACAACTAGACACAAAGATAGTTTTTTCCCTTGTGCCATCTGCTAAATGCCTTATAACCACAATACTGCCTTATGTCTAAGGATATTTATCCATGGCTATGAGTATGGCTATATTATTATTATGCTTCTCATCTTTTCTACTATTTTCTATTCATATCTTATGATTATATTACTTTGCTGTTTCTATGTACACTGAGAACTTATGTACCAGAGACAAATTCCTTATGTGTCAATCACATAATCATACTTGGCCAATAAAGTCTTCTCTTCTTCCTATTTCTATTATTTCTATTCAACATCAACATTCAGCATCAAAAAACTGATATGCTATAATGTGTATGTAAGAGTAAAATACTCTAGAAGGAACAGAGTGGTGGAACCTTATCCTTTCATTTTTTTCTAGAAGTACCTTTCCTAAAAATTGCCCATGATTATATATCATTAAAATATTCATTGATGCAATGATTCAAGCTTTGTACTTTCCTATTGAGTTGATAATTAATCAGCCACATACTATTCAGTTTTCTTTCTATTCATATTAAATTATTTGGCGTTACATAATTTAACTGAAGGCCATGTCATTTTCCAGAGAGAGAGAAAAACTGGTCCCTATAGCAATAATTTTCTTAAATGTCAAGCTTCTCTGAAATCGAAAACTTTTAAAGTAGACCCGTTTATCTCTCAGTTTGATAGGGCACTCTTGAGGGGGAGCTCATTCCTGGTTTTATCCAATCTGACTGATCAATAAAACAAATGGATAAAAGTTTATTATTTAGAGTTACAGGTAGAACTTGACTTACAACCATATGTTTACCCACTGTTCAAAATTACAATGGTATTGAAAAAAGTATCTTATAACCTACACTTGCACTTACAACTATTGCAGCATCCCCAGTCATGTGATCAAAATTTGGGCACTTGTCACGATGGTTTCAGTGTCCCAGGTCACATGATTATCTTTTGCAACTTTCTCAGCTGACTTCCAACATGCAAAGTCAATGGGGGAAGCTGGATTTAGTTAACTGCTGCTGCAGTGATTCACTTAACAACTGTGGCAAAAAGCTCATAAAATCGAATACCATCTTGTTTAGCAATAGAAATTTTGGTCCAAACTGTGGTCATAAGTCGAAGACTACATGTATTTGTTATACCTAATTATTCTTTGGAGGAATCCAGAAGAAAATATATAATCTCACTTTACATTTAATCAACACATCAGTTTAGTAGGGCAGATTAGTATGAGAAATCATCAAAATACTGCAATTCCTATGTATCAGTAATCAAAATAAAAAAAATTACTCTCAGAAAAACAGGTAAATGGTCCTCAGAATAAAATGTATGCAAAGCATTCTAATAATAACAAATAGATAATTCAGAGCCTAAAATAATGACTTCATTATTTAGGCTTTTTCTTCCCATCATCCCAAGTGAAAAATATTTTGCCATTTCTTGTAAGTCTTGGGAAATAATCAGATCTCTGTTGACCTAATGGTGCTCTTTAGCCTGCGAATTGCTGGTTCCTTACTTGCATATTCATCTGCTCTCTTCCAAAAATAGGTGTAATTTCAAAAATAGATATTATGTTTTAATTTGTTGCAATATTGCAGGGTAATTTTGCTTACCTTGTAGGAGTGAAAAAATTTCTTTTAGCTACTATTTAGAAAATGGCAAATGAAACAGTCTTAATATCAATGTGCTTTTAAAACTTGATTTTGTGTGGTGGTAAAGAAACCTATTTAAGCACACAAGATGCACTACATAAATGGGGTTCTTGTCACTAAGATGAGTGAATAAATATATATTAAGATTTATGTGCAGCTTTCTACTACCTTATTTTTTTTAGGTTTCTTGTGTGACCTACTAATCACCTATCTCTGTTATTAATACTTTTTCCTGTTTGCACACCAGTGGTGGGATTCAAATTTTTTTACGATCGGTTCTGTGGGCGTGGCTTGGTGGGCATGGCATGGCTTGGTGGGCATGGCAGGGGAAGGATACTGTAAAATCTCCATTTCCTCCTTATCATCTGGGACTTCCGGAAGCAGAGAATAAATGGGGCAGTCAAAGGTGGTTTTATTTTAGGTTTTTTTTATTAAGCATTTATAGGCCGCCCTTTTCCCTGAGGGGACTCAGGGCGGCTTACAATAATAGGGGAGGGGAGTGCAGAACAAAACACGAAAAGAAAATGTGAGTAAAAATAATTAACGGTAAAAACACAACATTCATTCAACATTCGGGAGGGGCGAGAGTAAAGTCTTATCCCCAGGCCTGACGGGATAGCCAGATCTTGAGGGCTGTGCGGAAGGCCTGGACGCTGGTGAGGGTGCGGATCTCCACGGGGAGATTGTTCCATAGCGTTGGAGCTGCAACTGAGAAGGCTCTCCTCCGCGTAGTCGCCAATCGGCACTGACTGGCAGATGGAATTCGGAGGAGGCCTACTCTATGCGATCTGATGGGACGGAGGGAGGTAATTGGCAGAAGGCGGTCTCTCAAATAGCCAGATCCACTACCATGGAGCGCTTTATGAATGGTAAGTAGGACCTTGAAGTGCACCCGGAGACCAACAGGTAGCCAGCGCAGCTCACGGAGGATCGGTGTTATGTGGGCGAACCGTGGTGCGCCCACAATCACTCGCGCGGCTGCGTTCTGGACTAGCTGTAGTCGCCGGATGCTCTTCAAGGGCAGCCCCATGTAGAGCACATTGCAGTATTCCAGCCTAGAGATCACAAGGGCTCGAGTGACTGTTGTGAGGGCCTCCCGGTTCAGGTAGGGCCGCAACTGGCGCACCAGGCAAACCTGGGCAAATGCCCCCCTGGTCACAGCTGACAAGTGATGGTCGAAACTCAGCTGTGGGTCCAGGAGGACTCCCAAGTTGCGGACCCTGTCTGAGGGGTATAAATTTTGACCCCCCCCAGCCTGAGTGATGGAACGTCAGCCAAATTGTTGGGAGGAAAACACAACAGCCACTCGGTCTTGTCCGGGTTGAGTACCAGTTTGTTAGCTCTCATCCAGTCTTTAACAGCCTCAAGACCCCGGTTCATCACGTCCACCGCTTCATTGAGTTGGCACGGGGCGGACAGAAACAACTGTGTATCGTCCGCGTATTGGTGGTATTTTATCCCGTGCCTCCGAATGATCTCGCCCAGCGGTTTCATGTATATGTTAAATAGTAGGGGGGATAAGACCGAACCCTGCGGCACCCCATAAGTTAGGGGCCTCGGGGACGATCTCTGCCCCCCACCAACACCGACTGCGACCTGTCCGAGAGGTAGGAGGAGAACCACTGCAGAACAGTGCCACCCACCCCCACCTCCCGCAGTCGTCGCAGAAGGATACCATGGTCGATGGTATCGAAAGCCTCTGAGAGGTCAAGGAGAACCAGGATGGTTTAGGTTAGGTTTAGGTTTATTGGGATTTATATGCCGCCCTTTTCCCTGAGGGGACTCAGGGCGGCTTACAACCACAGGGGAGGGGAAGTGCAAGGTCAAAACAAACAATTAGTGAACAAAAGAAAATGATAAAACACAACTTTCATTCAGCAATCAAACACTCGGGCGGGTGATTGGAAACCTATTCCCAGGCCTGCTGGGAGAGCCAGATCTTGAGGGCTGCGCGGAAGGTCTGGATCGTGGTGAGGGTGCGGATCTCCATGGGGAGCTCGTTCCATAGGGTCGGGGCAGCAGCAGAGAAGGCTCTCCTCCGTGTGGTCGCCAGTCGGCATTGACCAGCTGATGGAATTCGGAGGAGGCCTAGTCTGTGCGATCTAATTGGTCGGTTTAGGGAGGTAATCGGCAGAAGGCGGTCTCTCAAGTACCCAGATCCACTACCATGGAGTGCTTTAAAGGTGGTCATTAGTATCCTGAAGCGCACCCGGAGACCAACAGGCAGCCAGTGCAGCTCGCGGAGGACAGGTGTAACGTGGGCGAACCGAGGTGCGCCCACTATCACTCGCGCGGCTGCATTTTGGACTAGCTGTAGTCGCCGGATGCACTTCAGGGGCAGCCCCATGTAGAGCCCATTGCAGTATTCCAGTCTGGAGATCACAAGGGCTCGAGTGACTGTTGTGAGGGCCCCCCGATCTAGGTAGGGCCGCAACTGGCGGACCAGGCGAACCTGGGCAAATGCCCCCCTGGTCACAGCTGACAGCTGGTGGTCAAAAGTCAGCTGTGGATCCAGGAGGACTCCTAAGTTGCGGACCCTATCTGAGGGGTATAAAATTTGACCCCCCAGCCTAAGCGTTGGTGTATTAGCCAAATTATTGGGGGGGAAACACAACAGCCACTCGGTTTTATCCGGGTTGAGCACCAGTTTGTTAGCACTCATCCAGTCCTTAACGGCCTCCAGACCCTGGTTCATCACGTCCACCGCTTCATTGAGTTGGCACGGGGCGGACAGATACAATTGCGTATCGTCCGCATATTGATGGTATTTTATCCCGTGCCTCCGAATGATCTCGCCCAGCGGTTTCATGTATATGTTAAATAGTAGGGGGGATAAGACCGAACCCTGGGGTACCCCACATGTTAGGGGCCTCAGGGACGATCTCTGCCCCCCGACTAACACCGACTGCGACCTGTCCGAGAGGTAGGAGGAGAACCACCGCAGAACAGTGCCTCCCACTCCCACCTCCCGCAGTCGTCGCAGAAGGATACCATGGTCGATGGTATCGAAAGCCGCTGAGAGGTCAAGGAGAACCAGGATGGACGCATAGCCTCCATCTCTGGCCCTCCAGAGATCATCGGTCAATGCGACCAAAGCGGTTTCTGTGCTGTAACCAGGTCTGAAGCCGGACTGGAAGGGGTCAAGATAGCTAGCTTCCTCCAAGGCCCGTCGAAGCTGAAAGGCCACCACCTTCTCAACAACCTTCCCGATAAAGGGAAGGTTGGAGACAGGACGAAAGTTGTTTAAGATGGCTGGATCTAACGATGGTTTCTTTAGGAGGGGTCTCACCACCGCCGTTTTGAGTACGGCGGGGAAGTGCCCCTCCCGAAGGGAGGCGGTGACAACCGCCTGGATCCAGCCATGTGTCACCTCCCTGCTGTTAGCCACCAGCCAGGAGGGACACGGGTCCAGAATACAAGTGGAGGCACTTACAGCTCGGATGGCCTTGTCCACATCCCCAGAGGCAACTTCCTGGAACTCAACCCAGAGTTGATGTGGCAGATGATCCTCCTGTGTCTCAGCTGGATCTACTGCGGTGGAGTCCAAGTCCGATCGAAACCGAGCTACTTTGTCCGCCAAGAATTGAGCATAATCCTCAGCCCTACCCTGCAAGGGGTCTCCCGCATCCCTCCTATTGCATGGCCTCCATCTCTGGCTCTCCAGAGATCATCAGTCAATGCGACCAAAGCGGTTTCTGTGCTGTAACCAGGCCTGAAGCCGGACTGGAAGGGGTCAAGGTAGTTAGCTTCCTCCAAGGTACGCTGAAGCTGGAAGGCCACCACCTTCTCAACAACCTTCCCCATGAAGGGAAGGTTGGAGACTGGACGGTAGTTATTAAGAACGGCTGGATCCAAGGACGGTTTCTTCAGGAGGGGCCTGAAGAAATATGTGGTATTTACATATTCTCTGAACTACTCAAAGTTTCCGCTACTGGTTCTCCAGAATTGGTCAGAACCTCCTGAATACCACCTCTGTTGCACATGTATTCATATACGCAAGGACTTATATTAGGGATTTACAAACATAAAATACATGATTGGCAACATCACACTAGGAATTTCTCCATTTCTATTCTTTAAAAAGCAGCTGTTCACAGCATGGTAAACCATCACATAGTGAGTACAATATGCTACCAATTCTTACTCTGTTTTGCAGAGACCTTGAGAAAATTACAGGGTCTGGATGTTTTACTACCTATGGCATTTCTTAAATGGTATAATTTAAACAATCAGATCAATTGTTTGTTACCCCATTTTTCCACACAAGCAAGTGCTTGAGATTCAAATAATGTTAAGTGTTCAGATTCCAGGGGAAACATATTATTGTTGAAATCTGGCCCATTATCAGATTCCTAAACATTTTCAAAAGGAACAGGTGAAGTAAGGGTCTGTTTGATAGGATTTTTCCAGGTAAGTTATTTTTTCTTGAGATCTACATCCAGGAGAATTCTTAAATATTATGTCTGCAAGACCCTACCTAATTCCATTAGTCATTGTTCATTAATTGTGAAATGCAGTGACATGATTGGAAAATTAAAATATCTTAAAATAATCTTCCCACAGTTTTTCCTTTACTCCTTTATATAGGTATATAAGTTTACCAAACCTGACTTGCAACATTTAAAAATTAGAATAAATGCTTAGCAAGGTTGGCACCAGTGGAAGACCAGAATGACCTGATTACATACAGCACTTGAAAGAAATCTTTCAGACTAATCGCTGCACTGGCGTCACGTACTTAAACATGTCAATGAAAATTCAAGTAATCCAAAATTGAAAACCCAAGGTTTAGATTTTGGATATATTAGCTTACTACAGGTAGTCCTCAAGTTATGACCACAATAGAGCCCAACATTTATGTTGTTAAATGAAACATAAGTGAGTTTTGCCCCATTTTACGATCTTTCTTGCCCAAGTTATTGAGTGAATACTGCAGTTAAGTTAGTAACACAGTTGTTAAGTGAATCTGGCTTCCCCCATTGATTTTGCTTGTCAGAAGGTCACAAAAGCTGATCAAGTGACACTGGGACACTGCAACTGTCATAAATATGAGCCAAGCATCTGAATTTTGATAATGTAACCATGAGGGTGCTGCAATGGTCATAAATGTGAATATTGGTCATAAGTCACTTTTTTCAGCAGTGTCGCTAAATACGTGATGGTGAACTATGGCACGCATGCCACAGATGGCACATGGAGCCCTCTCTGTGGGCACATGAGCCTTCGCCCAGCTCAGCTCCACCATGCATGTACATGCGCCTCCTGCCGGCCATCTGTTTTTTGGGTCTCTGCAGTGCATGCAGGGTCACGCATGTGCATGCAGGGGGATTGTGCATGCATGTGCAGGGGTCGCGTGAGCATGGGGCAAGGGGGTGCAGAGGAGGCTTCATGGAGGGCCTCTGGAGCCTGTGGGATGGCAGTTTTTACCCTCCCGGAGGATCGAACAAAGCCTCTGGAGCCTGGGGAGAATGAAAACTTCCCCCCCCCCTTCACATGCACAATTTAGGCATGCGAGGACAAAAAGGTTAGTCATCACTGGATTAAATGAACTGTTGTAAATTGAGGATTACCTGTATTCCCACTTTAATATTCCAATTTCATATTATATAAATCTGTATATAATATTTCTTAGAGTTTAATCATCTGGGAATTCATCTGTGATGGCCAATGAAAGCATCTGTCAAAGAAGCTTCTCCAACCCTGCCATCACTTTTCTTCACTTACAAATCCAACTTTGGACACAATGAGTATGAAACTTACGAACCAAAAGGGAATGGGCAAAGGTGACATTTGTCTCCATCTTTTTTATGCGGGCTCTGACCAACTACAGGTAGTCCTCGACTTATAACAGCTTATTTAAGGAACATTCAAATTACAATGGCACTAAAAAAAATGACTTATGACCATTTATCACACTTATGACCATCGCAGCATCTCCAGGGTCATATGATCAAAATTCAGATGTTAAGCAAATGACTCATCTTTATGACTGTTACTGTGTCCTGGGATCATGTGATCAGCTTTTGTGATCTTCTGACAAGTCAAGTCAATGGGGGAGCCAAATTCACTTAATAACCATATCACTACCTTAACAACTACAGCAATTCACTTAACAATTGTAGCAAGCAAGGTCATAAAGTAGGGCAAAATTCACTTAACAAATGTCTCACATAGAAACATAGTTTTTTGGCTCAATTTGGTCATAAACTGAGGACTACCTGTATCAGGGTAATATGGATTGATTGATTGATTGATATATTTTTTGAAGCCAAAAACACCAGCCTGAAGATGGGGAGTGAGATCTCGGCGAAACGTTGCCAAGAGAATCTCAATCTTACATGGGAAAAGACCCGAATACAACAGCTTACCTACACCCGTGAAAATCTACGAAAACACACACACAGACACGTATATATATGTGTGTGTGTATATATATATGTATGTATGTATGTATGTATATATATATATATGTGTGTGTGTGTGTGTGTATCTATCTATCTATCTATCTATCTATCTATCTATCTATCTATCTATCTCTATCATCTATCTATCTATCTATCTATCTATCTATCTATATATATATCTATCTATCTATATCTATATATATATATATATATATACATGTATATGTATATATACACACATATACACACACACATATATATATGCAATCAACTACTATGAGCCCTGGTGGTTAGAATGCAGTATTGCAAACTAACTGCCCATAGTCAGGAGTTCAAACCTGAGCAGATCAAAGTTGACTCAACCTTCCATTCTTTGAAGATCGGTAAAATAAGGGCCCAGATTGTTGGGGGTGATAGGCTGACTCTATAAACTGCTCAAAGTGTGCTGTAAAGCACTATGGAGCTTTGTATCAGTCTAAGTGCTATTGGTATTGCTATAAAGATGGGATCTTGTTCAAGATCACTGCTACCTAAAAACCAAGATTCTCCTTAGTCTGCTGGACCATTCAGAGTGCAGTCACTAGTGAATAGTATTATACTGCCCAAGATCCTGATAGCCATGTTACATTCCTGTCATGAGAAACAGGACTTTTTAAAAACGCCACAGAATGAGCTGTCCTCCTCCTCCATCACTAACAGCTGGGGGCTCAGAAATCAGAGCGAAAAGCCAGTCTTCCATCTCTTCCCTCTTCTTGGATTCACTCTGAAGTTTCTTAAATCCTCCCCCCTCTCTCTCACTCTGTGTGGCTCTTTGTCTCTATCTCCCTCCGTCTCTCTCTCTCTGTCGTTCTCTCTGTGTATCTGTCTCTCTGTGTCTCTCTGTCTCTCTCCTCCCTCCCTCCCTGTGTGTGTGTGTGTGTTTCTCACTCTGTGTGTGTGTCGCGCCTGTCGTCCTGGATCAGGCTGAGTTGCCTGTCTTTCTTCAGCACCTCCCAGGGGTGCACATCCATCGTAAAATCCATCGGGTCGTCCAAAGTTGCGGGGCTCAGCAGGACCTTGGCTGAATGCGTGCAAATGCTCAAGTCCGCTGCTCGCCACTCCTTAGCTAGTTGCAAAGTTCTCTCCAGAGATTCTGGCAGGCGGAGGCAGCGCTTGCCTCTCGAGCTTTGGCAAAGGGGATTTTTTCTGCGGGATAGAGCCTGGGCGGCAGGTAATTTCCCTGCCGAAATAGAAGGTGAGGCTTTCAAACTAGTCTGATCCTGCTTGAAAAGGTTGCTGTGGCGGAGCAAAGGGTGCCCTGGCTGAAGATTCCCTCTTTCAGTCGGTCTCTCGAATTCACCCCCCTCTTTTCTTTTCTACAGAAGGAAAGGGTTTTTTGACTGGGCAGCTCGACATGATTAAGGCCGTTCTGCTCCTCCTTTGCGCTGCCCTCCTCTCTCTGATAGCCACCTGGTTAAAAAGGAGGAGGAGCCCATCGAGGAAGATGAGGAATGCGAGGGGGATCCCTGCCCCTGCAGATGGGCTCTGGACTAGCGGAGCCTCCTCTTCCTCCTTTTTAACCAGGTGATCTTTGGCTGCTGCATAAGCCCATGGGCACAAGCTGCCCTCTTCTCTCTGATAGTCGCCTGGTTAAAAAGGAGGAGCAGGCTCCGCTGGTCTGGAGCCCATTTGCGGGGGGAGGGATCCCCCTTGCGTTCCTCGTCTTCCTGGATGGGCTCCGACCCAGCAGAGTTGCCTCCTCCTTTTTAACCAGGCGGCTATCAGAGAGAAGAGGATAGGGCGTGCCCGTGGCCTTGTGCAGCACCCGAATTCTTGCCTCCTGTTCTTCGGCTGTGGCACAATCCCAAGGGCACGCGCTGCCCGGTTTGCTGAATCCAGCGTGGCTTCAGAGAAAGAAGGCATGCGAGAAAGCCCCCCTCATCCCCGCTCCTGAACATTTGAATGAAGGAGGCTGCAGGCTCCTTTGTTCTCGGCTATGCGATTTTCTTTCGTTTTCTGCTGCCTGAACAAGTGAATGAGGCAGAGGGAGAATGAAAGGAGATTGCGTCCCTTCTGTCTCCCCGTTGCTCAGAAAAGCAACTCTGGGAAGGTCCTTTGGTGGCTGCAGGCGTTCTAGAACCTGCTTGCTAGCAAAGGACCTTCCCGAAGTTGCTTTTCTGAGCAACGGGAAGACAGAAGGAACAAAATACCAGCCGGCTGGGATGGGTATACAGGGCTGGGGGCGGGGCAGGCTTACTTCCGGGTCCGGTCACAAAAATCGGGAGTTTTTAAGAATGCCCCGGGACGCGGGACAAATTGTGCAAAAGCGTGATTGTCCTGTGAAAATCGGGACGTCTTGTCACCTTAAATTAACTGAATATGTGCACCATATGATGAACAAAATTTGACACTTAGAATAGTCCTATTGTGCAGCAGCAAAAAATGAAGATAAAGGTTAGAGCTACATATTTCGTCTTGCATAGGAAGATGGTCTCAACTCAATTTAGCTACAAAGCATAAATAATTTAAACGCTTGTTTATTTTCAAAAACTGGCAAATGACAAAATGGTTTTAATATCTGCTGGGAATTCAGTTCTTTTCAAATTGTTTGTACATCTAAGTTATAAAATAATGAAAAATAAACAATTATTTTAGAAACAATTATTTGTAAAAGCTAGGAAAACAAGCATGAAAAAGTATACAGAATAACACAAAGAAATTGAAACTAGGAAGTCATGCAGATGTGCTAGATCAAATGCTGTTAATACTACTACTAATAATAAAGTTAATAATGCTAATAATGCTAAAACTTTTTTTTGTTTTTTTGTTTTTTTTTGTTTTTTTTGTTTTTTTTTTGTTTTTTTTGTTTTTTTGTTTGTTTTTTTTTGTTTTGTTTGTTTTTGTTGTTGTTTTTTGTTTTTGTTTTTTTTTGTTTTTTCCCCCCTATATTTTCCTATATTGATCATGAAAACAATAAAATATTGGATTATCTAATTTCTCAGCATTAAGAATAGTTAACTGAATATGTGCACCATATGATGAACAAAATTAGTTTTTTTTGTGTTTTTTTGTTTTGTTTTTTTGTGGGGTTTTTGGGGTTCTTTTGTTTTTTCCCCCTATATTTTCCTATATTGATCATGAAAACAATAAAATATTGGATTATCTAATTTCTCAGCATTAAGAATAGTTAACTGAATATGTGCACCATATGATGAACAAAATTAGTTTTTTTTTTTGTTTTTTTTGTGGATTTTTTGGTTTTTTTTTCCCCCTATATTTTCCTATATTGATCATGAAAACAATAAAATATTGGATTATCTAATTTCTCAGCATTAAGAATAGTTAACTGAATATGTGCACCATATGATGAACAAAATTAGTTTTTTTTGTTTTTTTTGTGGATTTTTTGGTTTTTTTTTTTCCCCCTATATTTTCCTATATTGATCATGAAAACAATAAAATATTGGATTATCTAATTTCTCAACATTAAGAATAGTTAACTGAATATGTGCACCATATGATGAACAAAATCAGTTTTTTTTTTGTGGGGTTTTTGGGGTTCTTTTGTTTTTCCCCCCTATATTTTCCTATATTGATCATAAAACAATAAAATATTGGATTATCTAATTTCTCAGCATTAAGAATAGTTAACTGAATATGTGCACCATATGATGAACAAAATTAGTTTTTTTTGTTTTTTTTGTGGGTTTTTTGGGGTTTTTTTTGTTTTTTTCCCCTAATATTTTCCTATATTGATCATGAAAACAATAAAATATTGGATTATCTAATTTCTCAGCATTAAGAATAGTTAACTGAATATGTGCACCATATGATGAACAAAATTAGGTTTTTGTGGGGTTTTTTTTGTTTTTTCCCCCCTATATTTTCCTATATTGATCATGAAAACAATAAAATATTGGATTATCTAATTTCTCAGCATTAAGAATAGTCAACTGAATATGTGCACCATATGATGAACAAAATTAGTTTTTTTTATTTTGTTTTTGTTTTTTTGTGGGTTTTTTGGGGTTTTTTTGTTTTTTTCCCCTATATTTTCCTATATTGATCATGAAAACAATAAAATATTGGATTATCTAATTTCTCAGCATTAAGAATAGTCAACTGAATATGTGCACCATATGATGAACAAAATTAGTTTTTTTTTTTGTGTTTGTTTTTTGTGGGTTTTTTGGGGTTTTTTTTTGTTTTTTCCCTTATATTTTCCTATATTGATCATGAAAACAATAAAATATTGGATTATCTAATTTCTCAGCATTAAGAATAGTTAACTGAATATGTGCACCATATGATGAACAAAATTAGTTTTTTTTATTTTGTTTTGTTTTTTTGTGGTTTTTTGGGGTTTTTTTTGTTTTTTCCCCTTATATTTTCCTATATTGATCATGAAAACAATAAATATTGGATTATCTAATTTCTCAGCATTAAGAATAGTTCAACTGAATATGTGCACCATATGATGAACAAAATTAGGTTTTTTTGTTTTGTTTTGTTTTTTTGTGGGTTTTTTGGGGTTTTTTTGTTTTTTCCTTTATATTTTCCTATATTGATCATGAAAACAATAAAATATTGGATTATCTAATTTCTCAGCATTAAGAATAGTCAACTGAATATGTGCACCATATGATGAACAAAATTAGGTTTTTTTTGTTGTTTTTTTTTGTTTTTTGGGGTTTTTTTTGTTCCCCCCCCTATATCTTCCTATATTGATCATGAAAACAATAAAATATTGGATTATCTAATTTCTCAGCATTAAGAATAGTTAACTGAATATGTGCACCATATGATGAACAAAATTAGGTTTTGTTTTTTTTTGTGGGTTTTTGTGGGGTTTTTTTGTTTTTTTCCCCCTATATTTTCCTATATTGATCATGAAAACAATAAAATATTGGATTATCTAATTTCTCAGCATTAAGAATAGTTAACTGAATATGTGCACCATATGATGAACAAAATTAGGTTTTGTTTTTTTTTGTGGGTTTTTGTGGGTTTTTTTTGTTTTTTCCCCCTATATTTTCCTATATTGATCATGAAAACAATAAAATATTGGATTATCTAATTTCTCAGCATTAAGAATAGTTAACTGAATATGTGCACCATATGATGAACAAAATTAGTTTTTGTTTTGTTTTGTTTTGTTTTTTTGTGGGTTTTTTTGGGGGGGTTGTTTTTTTCCCCCTATATTTTCCTATATTGATCATGAAAACAATAAAATATTGGATTATCTAATTTCTCAGCATTAAGAATAGTTAACTGAATATGTGCACCATATGATGAACAAAATTAGTTTTTTTTTGTTTTTTGTTTTGTTTTTTTGTGGGTTTTTGTGGGGGTTTTTTTGTTTTTTCCCCCTATATTTTCCTATATTGATCATGAAAACAATAAAATATTGGATTATCTAATTTCTCAGCATTAAGAATAGTTAACTGAATATGTGCACCATATGATGAACAAAATTAGTTTTTTTTTTGTTTTTTGTTTTGTTTTTTTGTGGGTTTTTGGGGGGATTTTTTTGTTTTTTCCCCTATATTTTCCTATATTGATCATGAAAACAATAAAATATTGGATTATCTAATTTCTCAGCATTAAGAATAGTTAACTGAATATGTGCACCATATGATGAACAAAATTAGTTTTTTTGTTTTTGTTTTGTTTTTTTGTGGGTTTTTGGGGGTTTTTTTTGTTTTTCCCCCTATATTTTCCTATATTGATCATGAAAACAATAAAATATTGGATTATCTAATTTCTCAGCATTAAGAATAGTTAACTGAATATGTGCACCATATGATGAACAAAAGTAGGTTTTTTTTGTTTTTTTGTTTTGTTTTTTTGTGGGTTTTTGGGGGGATTTTTTTTGGTTTTTTCCCCTATATTTTCCTATATTGATCATGAAAACAATAAAATATTGGATTATCTAATTTCTCAGCATTAAGAATAGTTAACTGAATATGTGCACCATATGATGAACAAAATTAGGGGTTTTTTGTTTTTTTGTTTTGTTTTTTTGTGGGTTTTGGGGTTTTTTTTTGTTTTTCCCCCTATATTTTCCTATATTGATCATGAAAACAATAAAATATTGGATTATCTAATTTCTCAGCATTAAGAATAGTTAACTGAATATGTGCACCATATGATGAACAAAATTAGGGGTTTTTTGTTTTGTTGTTTTGTTTTTTTGTGGGTTTTTGGGGGGATTTTTTTGGTTTTTCCCCCTATATTTTCCTATATTGATCATGAAAACAATAAAATATTGGATTATCTAATTTCTCAGCATTAAGAATAGTTAACTGAATATGTGCACCATATGATGAACAAAATTAGTTTTTTTTATTTTGTTTTGTTTTTTGTGGGTTTTTTGGGGTTTTTTTTGTTTTTTTCCTTTATATTTTCCTATATTGATCATGAAAACAATAAAATATTGGATTATCTAATTTCTCAGCATTAAGAATAGTCAACTGAATATGTGCACCATATGATGAACAAAATTAGTTTTTTTTATTTTGTTTTTGTTTTTTGTGGGTTTTTGGGGTTTTTTTTGTTTTTTTCCTTTATATTTTCCTATATTGATCATGAAAACAATAAAATATTGGATTATCTAATTTCTCAGCATTAAGAATAGTCAACTGAATATGTGCACCATATGATGAACAAAATTAGTTTTTTTTATTTTGTTTTGGTTTTTTGTGGGTTTTTTGGGGTTTTTTTTGTTTTTTTCCTTTATATTTTCCTATATTGATCATGAAAACAATAAAATATTGGATTATCTAATTTCTCAGCATTAAGAATAGTCAACTGAATATGTGCACCATATGATGAACAAAATTAGTTTTTGTTTTTTTTGTGGGTTTTTGGGTGTTTTTTGTTTTTTTCGCCTATATTTTCCTATATTGATCATGAAAACAATAAAATATTGGATTATCTAATTTCTCAGCATTAAGAATAGTTAACTGAATATGTGCACCATATGATGAACAAAATTAGTTTTTTTTTTGTGGGGTTTTTGGGGTTTTTTTGTTTTTTCCCCTATATTTTCCTATATTGATCATGAAAACAATAAAATATTGGATTATCTAATTTCTCAGCATTAAGAATAGTTAACTGAATATGTGCACCATATGATGAACAAAATTAGTTTTTTGTTTTGTTTTGTTTTTCTTGTGGGTTTTTGGGGGTTTTTTTTGTTTTTTCCCCCTATATTTTCCTATATTGATCATGAAAACAATAAAATATTGGATTATCTAATTTCTCAGCATTAAGAATAGTTAACTGAATATGTGCACCATATGATGAACAAAATTAGTTTTTTTTTGTTTTTTTTGTGGATTTTTTGGTTTTTTTCCCCCCTATATTTTCCTATATTGATCATGAAAACAATAAAATATTGGATTATCTAATTTCTCAGCATTAAGAATAGTTAACTGAATATGTGCACCATATGATGAACAAAAATATTTTTTTATTTGTTTTGTTTTTTTTTTTTGTTTTTTTTTTGTTTTTTTCCCCTATATTTTCCTATATTGATCATGAAAACAATAAAATATTGGATTATCTAATTTCTCAGCATTAAGAATAGTTAACTGAATATGTGCACCATATGATGAACAAAATTAGTTTTTTTTGGTTTTTTTGTGGATTTTTTGGTTTTTTTTTCCCCTATATTTTCCTATATTGATCATGAAAACAATAAAATATTGGATTATCTAATTTCTCAGCATTAAGAATAGTTAACTGAATATGTGCACCATATGATGAACAAAATTAGTTTTTTTTTGTTTTGTTTTTTGTGGGTTTTTGGGGTTTTTTTTGTTTTTTTCCCCTATATTTTCCTATATTGATCATGAAAACAATAAAATATTGGATTATCTAATTTCTCAGCATTAAGAATAGTTAACTGAATATGTGCACCATATGATGAACAAAATTAGTTTGTTTTTTTTTTGTTTTTTTTGTGGGTTTTGGGGGGTTTTTTTGTTTTTTTCCCCTATATTTTCCTATATTGATCATGAAAACAATAAAATATTGGATTATCTAATTTCTCAGCATTAAGAATAGTTAACTGAATATGTGCACCATATGATGAACAAAATTAGTTTTTTTTTTGTTTTTTGTTTTGTTTTTTTGTTGGTTTTTTGGGTTTTTTTTTTTTTTTTACCCCTATATTTTCCTATATTGATCATGAAAACAATAAAATATTGGATTATCTAATTTCTCAGCATTAAGAATAGTTAACTGAATATGTGCACCATATGATGAACAAAATTAGTTTTTTTTGTTTTTTGTTTTGTTTTTTTGTGGGTTTTTGGGGTTTTTTTTGTTTTTTCCCCCTATATTTTCCTATATTGATCATGAAAACAATAAAATATTGGATTATCTAATTTCTCAGCATTAAGAATAGTTAACTGAATATGTGCACCATATGATGAACAAAATTAGTGTTTTTTTGTTTTGTTTTGTTTTGTTTTTTGTGTTTTTTTTTTTTTTTTTTCCTTTATATTTTCCTATATTGATCATGAAAACAATAAAATATTGGATTATCTAATTTCTCAGCATTAAGAATAGTTAACTGAATATGTGCACCATATGATGAACAAAATTAGTTTTTTTTTTTGTTTTGTTTTTCTTGTGGGTTTTTGGGGTTTTTTTTTGTTTTTTTCCCCTATATTTTCCTATATTGATCATGAAAACAATAAAATATTGGATTATCTAATTTCTCAGCATTAAGAATAGTTAACTGAATATGTGCACCATATGATGAACAAAATTAGTTTTTTTTTTTGTTTTGTTTTTCTTGTGGGTTTTTGGGGTTTTTTTTTTGTTTTTTCCCCCTATATTTTCCTATATTGATCATGAAAACAATAAAATATTGGATTATCTAATTTCTCAGCATTAAGAATAGTTAACTGAATATGTGCACCATATGATGAACAAAATTAGTGGTTTTTTTGTGTTTTTTTGTTTTGTTTTTTTGTGGGTTTTTGGGTTTTTTTTTGTTTTTTTCGCCTATATTTTCCTATATTGATCATGAAAACAATAAAATATTGGATTATCTAATTTCTCAGCATTAAGAATAGTTAACTGAATATGTGCACCATATGATGAACAAAATTAGTTTTTTTTATTTTGTTTTTGTTTTTTTGTGGGTTTTTTGGGGTTTTTTTTTGTTTTTTTCCTTTATATTTTCCTATATTGATCATGAAAACAATAAAATATTGGATTATCTAATTTCTCAGCATTAAGAATAGTTAACTGAATATGTGCACCATATGATGAACAAAATTAGTTTGTTTTGTTTTGTTTTTGTTTTTTTGTGGGTTTTTGGGGTTTTTTTTTGTTTTTTTCCTTTATATTTTCCTATATTGATCATGAAAACAATAAAATATTGGATTATCTAATTTCTCAGCATTAAGAATAGTTAACTGAATATGTGCACCATATGATGAACAAAATTAGTTTTTTTTTTGTTTTGTTTTTCTTGTGGGTTTTTGGGGTTTTTTTTTGTTTTTTTCCTTTATATTTTCCTATATTGATCATGAAAACAATAAAATATTGGATTATCTAATTTCTCAGCATTAAGAATAGTTAACTGAATATGTGCACCATATGATGAACAAAATTAGTGTTTTTTTGTTTTTTTCTTGTTTTGTTTTTTGTGTTTTTTTTGTTTTTTTTGTTTTTTGTGGGTTTTTGGGTTTTTGTTTTTGTTTTTTCCCCCTATATTTTCCTATATTGATCATGAAAACAATAAAATATTGGATTATCTAATTTCTCAGCATTAAGAATAGTTAACTGAATATGTGCACCATATGATGAACAAAATTAGTTTTTTTTTTTGTTTTGTTTTTCTTGTGGGTTTTTTGGGGTTTTTTTTGTTTTTTTCCTTTATATTTTCCTATATTGATCATGAAAACAATAAAATATTGGATTATCTAATTTCTCAGCATTAAGAATAGTTAACTGAATATGTGCACCATATGATGAACAAAATTAGTTTGTTTTGTTTTGTTTTTGTTTTTTTGTGGGTTTTTGGGGTTTTTTTTTGTTTTTTTCCTTTATATTTTCCTATATTGATCATGAAAACAATAAAATATTGGATTATCTAATTTCTCAGCATTAAGAATAGTTAACTGAATATGTGCACCATATGATGAACAAAATAAGTTTTATTTTGTTTTTTTGTTTTGTTTTTTTTGTGGGTTTTTTCCCCCCTATATTTTCCTATATTGATCATGAAAACAATAAAATATTGGATTATCTAATTTCTCAGCATTAAGAATAGTTAACTGAATATGTGCACCATATGATGAACAAAATTAGTTTTTTTTTTGTTTTGTTTTTTTTGTGGGTTTTGGGTTTTTTTTTTGTTTTTTTCCCCTATATTTTCCTATATTGATCATGAAAACAATAAAATATTGGATTATCTAATTTCTCAGCATTAAGAATAGTTAACTGAATATGTGCACCATATGATGAACAAAATTAGTTTTTTTTTTGTTTTGTTTTTCTTGTGGGTTTTTGGGGTTTTTTTTTGTTTTTCCCCCCTATATTTTCCTATATTGATCATGAAAACAATAAAATATTGGATTATCTAATTTCTCAGCATTAAGAATAGTTAACTGAATATGTGCACCATATGATGAACAAAATTAGTGCTTTTTTGGTTTTTTATTTTGTTTTTTGTGGGTTTTTGTGGGGTTTTTTTGTTTTTCCCCCCTATATTTTCCTATATTGATCATGAAAACAATAAAATATTGGATTATCTAATTTCTCAGCATTAAGAATAGTTAACTGAATATGTGCACCATATGATGAACAAAATTAGTTTTTTTTTATTTTGTTTTTGGTTTTTTGTGGGTTTTTTGTGGGTTTTTTTGTTTTTTTCCTTTATATTTTCCTATATTGATCATGAAAACAATAAAATATTGGATTATTTAATTTCTCAGCATTAAGAATAGTTAACTGAATATGTGCACCATATGATGAACAAAATTAGTTTTTTTTTTGTTTTGTTTTTCTTGTGGGTTTTTTGGGGTTTTTTTTTGTTTTTTTCCTTTATATTTTCCTATATTGATCATGAAAACAATAAAATATTGGATTATTTAATTTCTCAGCATTAAGAATAGTTAACTGAATATGTGCACCATATGATGAACAAAATTAGTTTTTTTATTTTGTTTTTGGTTTTTTGTGGGTTTTTTGGGGTTTTTTTTTGTTTTTTTCCTTTATATTTTCCTATATTGATCATGAAAACAATAAAATATTGGATTATTTAATTTCTCAGCATTAAGAATAGTTAACTGAATATGTGCACCATATGATGAACAAAATTAGTTTTTTTTATTTTGTTTTTGGTTTTTTGTGGGTTTTTTGTGGGTTTTTTTGTTTTTTTCCTTTATATTTTCCTATATTGATCATGAAAACAATAAAATATTGGATTATTTAATTTCTCAGCATTAAGAATAGTCAACTGAATATGTGCACCATATGATGAACAAAATTAGTTTTTTTTATTTTGTTTTTGTTTTTTTGTGGGTTTTTTGGGGTTTTTTTTGTTTTTTTCCTTTATATTTTCCTATATTGATCATGAAAACAATAAAATATTGGATTATTTAATTTCTCAGCATTAAGAATAGTTAACTGAATATGTGCACCATATGATGAACAAAATTAGTTTTTTTTTTGTTTTGTTTTTCTTGTGGGTTTTTGGGTTTTTTTTTTTGTTTTTTTCCTTTATATTTTCCTATATTGATCATGAAAACAATAAAATATTGGATTATCTAATTTCTCAGCATTAAGAATAGTTAACTGAATATGTGCACCATATGATGAACAAAATTAATTTTTTTTATTTTGTTTTTGGTTTTTTGTGGGTTTTTTGGGGTTTTTTTTGTTTTTTTTCTTTTATATTTTCCTATATTGATCATGAAAACAATAAAATATTGGATTATCTAATTTCTCAGCATTAAGAATAGTAACTGAATATGTGCACCATATGATGAACAAAATTAGTTTTTTTATTTTGTTTTTGTTTTTTGTGGGTTTTTGGGGTTTTTTTGTTTTTTTCCCCTATATTTTCCTATATTGATCATGAAAACAATAAAATATTGGATTATCTAATTTCTCAGCATTAAGAATAGTTAACTGAATATGTGCACCATATGATGAACAAAATTAGTTTTTTTTTATTTTGTTTTTCTTGTGGGTTTTTTGGGGTTTTTTTTGTTTTTTTCCTTTATATTTTCCTATATTGATCATGAAAACAATAAAATATTGGATTATCTAATTTCTCAGCATTAAGAATAGTTAACTGAATATGTGCACCATATGATGAACAAAATTAGTTTGTTTTGTTTTGTTTTTGTTTTTTTGTGGGTTTTTGGGTTTTTTTTTTTGTTTTTTTCCTTTATATTTTCCTATATTGATCATGAAAACAATAAAATATGGATTATCTAATTTCTCAACATTAAGAATAGTTAACTGAATATGTGCACCATATGATGAACAAAATTAGTTTTTTTTTATTTTGTTTTTCTTGTGGGTTTTTGGTTTTTTTTTTTGTTTTTTTCCTTTATATTTTCCTATATTGATCATGAAAACAATAAAATATTGGATTATCTAATTTCTCAGCATTAAGAATAGTCAACTGAATATGTGCACCATATGATGAACAAAATTAGTTTTTTTTTTTGTTTTGTTTTTCTTGTGGGTTTTTGGGGGGGTTTTTTGTTTTTTTCCCCTATATTTTCCTATATTGATCATGAAAACAATAAAATATTGGATTATCTAATTTCTCAGCATTAAGAATAGTCAACTGAATATGTGCACCATATGATGAACAAAATTAGTTTTTGTTTTGTTTTGTTTTTTTTGTGGGTTTTTGGGTGTTTTTTGTTTTTTTCCCCTATATTTTCCTATATTGATCATGAAAACAATAAAATATTGGATTATCTAATTTCTCAGCATTAAGAATAGTTAACTGAATATGTGCACCATATGATGAACAAATTAGTTTTTTTATTTGTTTTGTTTTTCTTGTGGGTTTTTTGGGGTTTTTTTTGTTTTTTTCCTTTATATTTTCCTATATTGATCATGAAAACAATAAAATATTGGATTATCTAATTTCTCAGCATTAAGAATAGTTAACTGAATATGTGCACCATATGATGAACAAAATTAGTTTTTTTATTTTGTTTTTGGTTTTTTGTGGGTTTTTTGGGGTTTTTTTTTTGTTTTTTTCCTTTATATTTTCCTATATTGATCATGAAAACAATAAAATATTGGATTATCTAATTTCTCAGCATTAAGAATAGTTAACTGAATATGTGCACCATATGATGAACAAAATTAGGTTTTTTTTTTTTTGTGGGTTTTTGTGGGTTTTTTTTGTTTTTTTCCCCTATATTTTCCTATATTGATCATGAAAACAATAAAATATTGGATTATCTAATTTCTCAGCATTAAGAATAGTTAACTGAATATGTGCACCATATGATGAACAAAATTAGTTTTTTGTGGGTTTTTTTTTGGTTTTTCCCCCCTATATTTTCCTATATTGATCATGAAAACAATAAAATATTGGATTATCTAATTTCTCAGCATTAAGAATAGTTAACTGAATATGTGCACCATATGATGAACAAAATTAGTTTTGGGGTTTTTTTGGTTTTTTTTTTGTTTTTTGGGGTTTTTTTTGTTCCCCCCCCTATATTTTCCTATATTGATCATGAAAACAATAAAATATTGGATTATCTAATTTCTCAGCATTAAGAATAGTTAACTGAATATGTGCACCATATGATGAACAAAATTAAGATTTTTTTTGTTTTTTTTTTTGTTTTGTTTTTTTGTGTGTTTTTGGGTTTTTTTTTTTTTTTTTCCCCCTATATTTTCCTATATTGATCATGAAAACAATAAAATATTGGATTATTTAATTTCTCAGCATTAAGAATAGTTAACTGAATATGTGCACCATATGATGAACAAAATTAGTTTTTTTTTGTTTTGTTTTTCTTGTGGGTTTTTGGGGTTTTTTTTTTGTTTTTTTCCGCTATATTTTCCTATATTGATCATGAAAACAATAAAATATTGGATTATCTAATTTCTCAGCATTAAGAATAGTTAACTGAATATGTGCACCATATGATGAACAAAATTAGTGTTTTTTTGTTTTTTTCTTGTTTTGTTTTTTGTGTTTTTTTTGTTTTTTTTGTTTTTTTCCCTTATATTTTCCTATATTGATCATGAAAACAATAAAATATTGGATTATCTAATTTCTCATCATTAAGAATAGTTAACTGAATATGTGCACCATGTGATGAACAAAATTAGTTTGTTTTTGTTTTTGTAAAAGCTAGGTAAACGAGCATGAAAAAGTATACAGAATAACACAAAGCAGTTGCTACTAGGAAGTCATGCAGATGTGCTAGATCAAATGCTGTTAATACTACTACTAATAATAAAGTTAATAATGCTAATAATGCTAGAACTAGTTTTTTTGGTTTTTTTTTTTTGGTTTTTTTTGGTTTTTTGGTTTTTTGCCCTATATTTTCCTATATTGATCATGAAAACAATAAAATATTGGATTATCTATTTTTTCTAATAATGCTAATTCTAATATTGCTAATATTACTTAATCCTAAATACTAATAGTACTACTATTGCTATTTCCTCTCTTATGACGGTAAATTGCTAACTTCATCTTTAGCAAATATCACATCATTGCTCTTTCTGTGGGGAAGTCTTTCCAGAGTCTTTCAATGATGTAGAAGTTTTATTTTTTTTCAGTTGGATTCAGTGTAGCTGTGCTCTTAAGCTACTCTTGATAATCATAAGGCTTATCCTCTATATCCTCCACCACCAACTCATCTTCTTTTTTGTGAGAGGCAGAAGGCACATATCTCAACTGCTCTTCCTCATCACCAATGAAGTCATCTAAAAAAGCCACGCCATCTTCTTTTCTATGAGGAAAACGCTCCAACTGTTTAGAGTCTGACCTTTCCCTTTTCATGAATAGTTCTGGCACGGTTAGCTCTTGTCCAGGCTTTACCCCAGTTGCAATTTCAGCTTCTTCTTCATCTCCTTCATACTCATCTAAGAAAGCCACCCCATCTTGTTTTCTGTGAGGAAAACGCTCCAATTGTTTAGAGTCTGACCTTTCCCTTTTCATGAATAGTTCTGGCACGGTTAGCTCTTGTCCAGGCTTTACCCCAGTTGCAATTTCAGCTTCTTCTTCATCTCCTTCATACTCATCTAAGAAACCACCCCATCTTGTCTTCTGTGAGGAAAACGCTCCAATTGTTTAGAGTCTGACCTTTCCCTTTTCATGAATAGTTCTGGCACGGTTAGCTCTTGTCCAGGCTTTACCCCAATTGTAATTTCAGCTTCCTCGTCACTTTCATACTCATGCAAGACCACTACATCTTCTTTTTTACAAGGTATGGGTAGGTCTTGGGTCATGGAGATTGAAGTTTGACTTTGAACAGATGCTAATTCTGATTTCCCCTCAGCTGTATCGTTCTCTTGATCCGGGAAAGCCTTCATATATTCCACAGTACCCACAGAGGTCCTAGGTTCTGACGTCATCTTAACAGATGTTGTATCTGATTTTAGTATGCTTTTAAAGGATTTCATGCTGAATCCTTTTGAATGGCCTGAGGTACTTGCTGCAGGAGATATTATAGATTTTGTGAATGAGGAAGTAACACTCTGTAACAAAAAATGTATTATGAAAGACAGTATTAATGATGGCAGTTCAACAGCATTCTTCCATTTCCTCTCGTAATCTGAATACACATTATGTATCTGAGATAAAGACAGTGTACATCTGATTTTAAAAGTCTTATCATCTATTATCATGATCACTCATATTCCTTTTGAAATCTATAATTTAAATAATCTTTGGATTCATTAGCTATAAACCATCCTTCCACATAGCCTTCAAACTCTGCTTTGGGACAATTTTAAAATATATATAGAGATTATTATAATTCCCAACATCCTAAATCAGCTTGTAAGAATTGTGATCCCAAACCAAAACTCAAGCCTTACTGTCTTGTAATCACTTCCTCTCTAAAGATTGTAAATATCTAAAGCATCTGTTCATTTCCTCCTCCTAATTATTGCAGCATGAAGACAAGCATTCCAGAGGGCACTGGAGTGAGGGAAAGGGACTATAAGATCCAACCTTTTACCCAGCTTCCTCAAGTATCAAATTTGGGGACCTTCCCAACCATACAACTGGAGTTGTATTCTTCTGATACTGTAAGCAGGAAGGCTCAAGTAAAATCATATGCAAAAACCGTCACATAATTCTCCATTTAGCAACTACTTCACTTAATGACTGAGTTGCTGGTCCTAACTGTGGTCACTAAACAAGAACTAAGTATACAGTTTTTGAGACAGATGGGGACTGAGGCCTCAATCTAGACATTCAGCTGCTATGGGTTCAACAGCTTTAGTACTGTATCCAATGAATTTCTGACAGAAAGAGTAATTATATCAGGTCTCCTTTATGAACATCTGATACTTTTTAACAGCCTGTGTAATGCAGCCTTTTCCCAGACAAAAGGGGTATAAGGTATTTCAGAGTGGGTTACTCCCTACTATTGGAATTTATTAAAAGGGCCTTAAGTATCTTAAAGGCAAACGGCAATGAAACTACTTTTTATACTTTGCATTTGTCTAGGAACGAATGAAATGAAGAAAATAACAGAATTGGGGGGGAATCTCCAGAGAAATTAGCCAAATATGTTGCTTGTGATGCATTTTTTCTAAAAAATAGCTGGAACCACACAAAGGGCAAGGGTTCATGCCAAAACCTCTAAACTCTGAGAGTTTTAAATGAGTCTTCATGTAGCTGGCACATCCTGTTTGAGCAAATCACGAAGACCGTGATGAAGATTCTATATTAATTTCTCTACCACCTGTCAATAGAAATGCTAATAACTGAAAGGGTCATTGTGATAAAATGCCTATCAAAGATCAGGTTAGTACAGAACACATACTACCAAAGGAGGAGGAGGAGGAAGAAAAAGAAGAGGAAAGAAATTTTCTTGTTTAGAGAAAGAAATGTCATCAAATACTCCTTACCCCTAATGAAATAGTTGGAGATTGCCAAGGCACGATGGTATTGGTTATTACACATACAGAAGCATTAATGTAGTTTTTTGTTGCCTGGACTGATGATTTTTGCAACGAGGGTATTAAAGCAAGTATGGCAGCTGCTCCAATATTGCAAACCCCAGTTACTACAAAGCCAATTGTATAATTGCCATATGTATCATACATTAGACCTGAAACAAAAATATGTTGTTTACTTTTGTGCTTCCTTTCCCAAAACAGAATTTCCTTTCAAATGATACCATACATTCCAGTATCAAAAAGATTTAAGTAATCACAGTATACACCTTCCTGATCCCAAAAGCTATTCAGCTGGTCCTTGCTTAACTGCTAATTGGAATTGAAAACGCCATAATTTAGCAACATAGTTTTATATAAAAAATAGCAACCATACCACTTAGCTGCAACAGTTCTTGCAATCCCCAGTTACCAATGTTAAGTGAGAACTGTGCAGTTCGTTAAGCGAGAACCTCTTATGAGCATAGCTTCTGACTTCCTGCTGGCTTCCCCACTGACTTTGTGAGCAGCCAGCCAGAGAAATTCTTATCACATGACTGCAAGATGCTACAATGGTTGTAGGTACGAAGTCCCACTGTAACTACCCTTGTTCAGTGCTGTCATAAGTTCAAATGGTTGCTAAATGAGTAGTCATTAAACAAGGAGTACCTATATAGGCATACATAGAAAAGAAAGAGGAAAAAAGACCTAACTAGTGGTGGTAAGTATGGCAAAGCATCATTAAGTCTCTGTTCTTATTATGTGCAGACCTTATTGTGTCCTGCCACTCTGTTCTGGGTGGGCATGTGTCCTTCTGGGCTCCTGAGCAGCTAAGAGGGGTTAAGAGGGGCTCAGAGAACCAAGTGGACGCTGGCCTTGTTGCAGAACCAGTGGAAATACCTAGCAAGGAATATTGCCGTTATCTGAACAGGAATGGACCTGTCTGACCAGAGGAAACGGACAGGGTCTTTGGGGCTGTAAGCTCAGCCCCGTTCTTTAGATCCATGTCCCCCTTTGCTGATTAAACTGGTTCAGGGGATTATGTGAGTAGGTTTTAGCGATGGTCAGTTTGCCTCACCTGCTCCTCAAGAAGCCAGGCAAGCGTGAGATGGGGGTGAGGCATCCATCCTTGCCCTGTTTGACCTCTCTGCAGTTTTTGATACCATTGACCATGGAGTCCTTCTGGATTGAGTTTGATTGAGGGTGGGCGATAAGAGTGCTGCTCCAGTTCACTTCCTTTCTCCGGGGCTGATTCCAGGTGAGAGTAGTTGGGGAAGAGAGATCTGAGGGACTGCTTCTTCCTCATTATATGTGCTTGTCCTACCAGAGAAAGCAGGCTGCATGTCCCAACTATTAGGGAATTAAACTTGGGTCTCAGAAGGCAGACTGTCTTTGGTGTGGCACTCCCATTTTGAGATATTTTACCCAGAAGTGAGGCAAAGTCCATCCTGTTCAATATTCAAGTCCCTCAGGACCTGGCTGTACCATCAGACCTGGGGGTCCTAGCAGACTGGGGAAATCCTGTGATGCTATTGTCAGGTCTGCAGCCGATTCCTTTTAGGATCTTTGGCCTGCCACACTAATATTCTTTTCTACTATGCTGTTTCATTAGTAGGGAATTGGGAGGGGGAATAGTTAGAAGTAGAATGTATTGTTATCAAAATAAAATTCCTTTCTAGGAAGCCAAGGTCATCTTTTGTTCTCTACCTCTCTGAGCCTGACCGGAACTGGATGGGTGAAACTGCCAGCATGGCAGTGGAATATTGGACCATGTGATGGACTTGTGGGTGTGGAGGCAAGATTGTGAACTTTCCACTGGGTGCGGAAACCCAGGAAGCTTTCAGATTCAGGTTTCTACATATGTGCCAACATGTCTCTCTTAATAAATTGGAACTTTGAGGAATATTCTGCCTTGGACTCTGATTTAATTTTGGATGATATTTGGAACGCTGACAGCTATCTTACTGTGGCTCATATCATTCCCCTTGCTTGGGTGCCATTTTATTGTTTTGAAACATGACTGTTTTTAAATATTTATTGGTTTTTCTTTTTAATTCACTGCTGTATGCCATATTTGTGAGATTTGCAGGCATACAAATATAATAAGCAAATAAATACTCGGGCAGGCCTTGGGAAGAGTCAGTTCTTGGACACATTAGCAATATAGTTTTCTCCAGGCTCAGTGTTTTTTACAGACAAATCGCATTAACTGGTTTACCTGCAAAGGGTGGACCAAAACAGCTAATTGCATTGACAGCCATCATAAATCCCCATGCAACAGGCATTTTTTCTTCTCCCACCAAATCAAATGTAAGGATAGGTAGGAGAACATAGTTTCCTGCGTCGAAAAATCCCAAAAAGGAGCAAACGATTACAAGAGCGGTAAAAGATGTGCAATAAGGAATAATAGAGTAGACCACACCTGAAAAATAAAACATGAAGGACACAGATTTCAATATGAACCAAATGTATTTATTTACTCTATAATGTAAACTAAGATAAAACAGCACTCATCAGGCTTTGCCACTGCTAATTTCCAATATTTTAGTTCTGCTTACCAAAAATTTTGTTTCTCAAGTATGATAGTAATGCATCTTCTGTGCCTCATATTAAGGAACCTATGCATTGGCTCCAAGTGCCCAAGTGTCTTCTGCTAGAGTGCCATAAAGAAATTACTGTATTTTTCAGAGTATAAGACGCACCAAAGTATAAGACGCACCAAGGTTTTGAAGAGGCAAATTAAAAAAAAAAGTTTTTGCACTCTGCAAACCTCCCCAAAATGGCCCATTTTTCACAAAAACAGGCCTGCTTTTTTAAAAAAGGTCATGAATAGCCCTTAGGAGGCTTGTAGAGTGTTCCTGGGGAGTGGGTCGGGGGCAAAAAATGAGCAAAAAACAGCCCATTTCTTGTGAAAACAGGCCCTTTTTTTCAAAAAAAGGGCATTAGAAAGCTTATAGAGTGCTCCTGGGGGCTGGGAGGGCAAAAATGAGCATAAAATGGCTCATTTTTTGCTCATTTCTGCCCTCCCCATCCCTCAGGAGCTCTCTGAAAGCCTCCTGCAAGCTATGCACGACCATTTTGGTGAAAGGGGTGGGGTTTCAGGTGGCAAAAAATGCTGTATTCAGTGTATAAGACACACCCAGATTTTCAGCCTCTTTTTTGAGGGAAAAGGGTGCATCTTATACTCCAAAAAATACAGTAGGTTCTCCCATGAGAACCCACCTCATGTGTCAGATTCCATTCTCCTAATTCCTAATTTCTACTCATCATGTTCCAGTGAGAACTGGAATTCAAGCCATCACACGAATGGCCTCAAGAAGATTTGGCAATAATTAACTTAAGGCACAGTGTTAACTTGTAGTTGTGCTGATATAACTCATATGTGCAAGAAATGACACTCTAGATGTTTCTAGGTCTAAAACCATAATTTCTCAGGCAAAAAACATTCAGAAGCTTACTGTGTAACTTACCAACACATAATATGGATGTCTGGTTCACATAAAGTCGGTCAACACTTTTAATATCACAAATCTTTCCAAATAGAAGACAACTAATCATGCTGCTTACTCCAAGTCCCACCATAATGTAGGATGCTTTTTCCATAGGAATACCTAAATCATCTGCATGTTTCATCTGCAAAAAAGAAAATGAAGCACGATTTTTAACATGTCGGGTTTAAAGTATTCTGTTTAGTGAACACTAGTCATAATTAAGCTAACCTAGTAATTAAATATAGCCGCAAATTCATTCATACTTGTTTAAAGATTTATGCAAATAGTTAGCAAAAAAAAAAAGATGTAACTGACTGACAATTCAAACATTTCATACTCCTCTCCTGATAAGTCTATCTTCATTGGATACATTAGTGTTCTCCAATTTGGTGCCTCCATAATGCATTGCCAAAAATCAAACTGACAGGGGACTATGGGATTTAATCCAATATATGAAGGTGGCACCAAATTTAGATCCTTTGGCAATGACACGATATTTTCTTCAAAAATTATTCCTCAAAAGTAATTGACCAAGTATTATTCAAGTTTTGAAAGTTAGTACAGTCAAGACTGCAGTTGGTGTATCTGACACTATTGAAATAAATGTACACTTGTTCTCAGTGACCACTTACCTATTATGGACAAACAACAATCTTACAGCTACTAAAAATAAATCAACTTGGCCCAAATTGATGTAGCCCTTCTCCAAAATTGAGTTAAGGATTAAAACTGGTAAAAATTGAATGTTTAGCCACATGTCTTAAAATAGTTAGAATTAGCTGATAAATCGGGGTAGTCTGGGTATGTATTTATCCCAATCCTGTATTGGAGGGAGCCCCTTGTGGAGTACAGTGAAGCCGTTACCATGGCAACTCCACTGTGCTGTACAGTAGAAGCCATTTTAAGGCACAACATCTTTACAGAACTTGAATCCAAAAGGCATACATTCACTGTCAAAAGTACTGTGACTTGACACTATAGATATAATATAACACACTCCATTTGTGCAAGTACCATGCACACATACCTACTGCTCATTTAAAGGGAGCGTGTGTATGTGCTTGGCTGGGGCTCATGCAAGTGAAGATATGCATCGACACACACACACACGAGCCGGCCATTACCATGGCCTGGTTGCAAAACCCTCAAAGCCCACTAGTGGGTCATGGCCCACAGGTTGGGGACTCTCGTTCCAAGCTATAACAGAAAAGCCAAAAAAAAAAAAAAAGATAATGGCAACTTACCATATGCACAAAAGGTATGTAGAATCCAAATTTTGCTAATCCAAGAGAACCGACCCATATCTCAAAAATGCGATCTTTCCATAAACCTAAATCGACTATAAACCCTCTTAGAGGCGATGTGTTAAATTTTTCAACTACACTTGGATGAGTTCTATCTGTAAAATACAAAGTAAAAAAAGAGAGAAATTATTACTGTGTACGCAATACTGATTAATTTCACCAGAAAGCAATAAATACAACAGTTATGTGCAACCCGGATAACATAAAAAGTGCATCACAAATGAGCACAGGACGGATTTGTGTGATGTTTAAGCAATTATTTTGAGGATGATTGCAAAAAATGATTTTATATACCACAAGAACCTCTGTTAACATGTCTTGCTGGACACAGCTGGAGCAGGTATAGGCATTAGAGAGAATGAGTTCCTTGTACACAAAAAGTTTACTTTTATCATGAATAGGAATCACACTGGGATTTTTTTTTCCTACCCTGGTGCCTACAATTTCCGAAATGCAGCCAGTATATTCGGTGGGAAAGGCATAAGGCCTAGAAAAACATGAGGAAAAGCCATTACCAAGGCAATCATCAAACAAGCGTGGCTTAAGTCCATTCCAAGAAACTAATTTCAGTAATCATCTCAGACACACCCCTCTCTACGTCACACAAAGATAAAATGAGAGCAAAACGAAGCACATTGGGAATTGCAAGAATTTTTTACTATAGCTCTTTGAATAAAAGTAATTTTAGACCTAAAGTATGTGGCATTGATTTCTAAGTCTAGTCTACTTGGCAAGGCTGACTGGATAACAGGAGCTGCAATTTACTGTATTTTTCAGAGTATAAGACGCACCGGAGTACAAGACACATCAGGTAAATTTTAAAAAAAGTTTTTGCACTCTGAAGACGTCCCAAACCTCCTGCATGCCTCATTTGTGAAAAACGGGGCATGCAGAGAGCTTCAGAGGCCTGCAAAATGCTCCTGGGGGCCGGGGGTGGATGAGGAAAAAATGGTCTGTATTTCACCAAAAGAAAGGGCATGCATAGCCTTTAGGTACTCCTGGGGTCTGGTGGGGTGTAACAAGCAAAAAAGGGCTGTTTTTTTTTTCCAAAACAGGCCCTTTTGCCACAAAAAGGGCACACATAGCCTTTAGGAGGCCTGCAAAGTGCTCTTGGGGGCTGGGGGGGGACGAGCAAAAAACAGTCTGTTTTTTGCTCATTTTTGCCCACCCCAGCCTCCATTAGCACTTTGCAGTCCTCCCAAACCCTCTGCACGTCCATTTTTGTGAAGGGGCGGGGTTTCAGAGGCCAAAAATGCTGTATTCAGTGTATAAGACACACCCAGATTTTCCCCTTTTTTCGGGGGGGGGGAGGTGCATCTTATATTCTGAAAAATACGGTAACTCAATTTTCCCTAGGTTAAGGAAATTTGTTCTAGATACTTGACACAACTACTTAGTTGCTTTCATTTGCAATTTGCATTCCTGGAAGCAAACAGCATGGGTGATTTAAGAAATGAATTGAGTTGCTTTAGTGCAGTCCTATGCCTCAAGTTCTGGGGTGTTAAACTGAAAACAGTCTTTTTTCCAAGCATGTGTTTACCCAAATCTTAACAGGTTTTACTGAAATGAAAAAGACAAGAAACATGAATTTCAGGAATTAAACTATAATATTTCCCAGAAGAAAGGATTTGTCTTTTACTATAAAGCATACTGATAGGGTCTTTCCTAATTAATATGCCCCAGCTTTTCTGTTCCCCAAAGCTGCCCTATAAATTTATTAAATAAAATAAGCAGTCAGTGACAGGTCTCTTTACTGACAATAACTGAGCTAGCCCTTTCCTGAATTCTTATCATCTGAAAACCCAAATTAGATTGGAGACAGAATGATAAATGAGAGGGATGATAAAAGTAATTTTGGACGAATAGATGTTAACAAAAAATCTATAGTGGAATACCTGAGATCTGGGGGTAGGGGTGGGATAAGGATCAAACACGCTGACTTCCTTAAGTTCTAGCTATTGCCAGGCCATATGGGTCTGATCTTGCATTTATATTCAGCTTCTTTAAATAGCTTTATCCTAAAGGAAATCAACCCTGACTGTCCTTTAGAAGGACAGATACTGAAGCTGAACCATAAATATTTTAGCCATCAAATAAGAAGAGAGGACCCTGATGCTGGGAAAGACTGAAGGCAAAAGAGAAGGAGACGGCAGAGGATGAGTGTCATTGATGCAGTGGGCATGGTTAGACTCTGGGAGACAGTGGAGAACAGGAAAAGACAGGGAAGTGCGAAATAATCTCTGATAGACAAATGTCACTACAATCATTAATAACCAGAATCTGAATTTAATAAATACATGGTTGTGAAACTTACTTTTACAGAACACTTAAGATGTGTCAAGTTCTTATCTACTCACATGTCCAATGAATTTATGACTTACAAGACATACATTTTCTGCTCTGTTCCATATTATTAGCTGCTACATCACATCCACATCCAGATGCAGAAAATTTGAATTAGATATTACAAGACCAGGGAAACTAAACGTATAAACTACCTTTTCAAAACAGTCCTAGGATGCATTTGTAATCCATCCTTCCGAGGTCGGTAAAATGAAGACCCAGATTGCTGGGGCAATATGCTGACTCTGCCAACCGCTAAGAGAGGCTTTTAAAGCACCGTGAAGAGGTATATAAGCCTGGGTGCTAGTGCTATGATTCCATCTATAGTCAATGGTTACATATTACCTTATTAAAGACTTGCCCCAATTCAAATAAAATTAGAAAGGGTCTTTGGAAAACAGTCCACGAAAGGAAGCTGAGATAATGGAGGGTCACATTTTAATTTAAGCAATGCACCATTTGTCGTACCACTCATATAATTTCCATTTGCTGTATGACACTGTCCATTGGGGCCTTCAGTCTACAACCAGCATCCCAGATTGAGATCAAATTGCAACCATGGTTGCAATAGTTGTCCTAAATGTTGGATTTACTTTCTTTTTATTCCCGTGTTGCTACTGATTTATGGGGTGGGGGGGCAGGGATGTATAGTTGTGTTTTGTCTGAGTAATTGTGTAGGAGAATTCAGAAACCTGAAAAGAACTCTTGGTGTTACTTTGTATCCTTATTTTACCCAATATGGATTCTCTTCCCCACCCCCACACACGGGAAAAAGGAGATATTTAATTTAAAATGCCCAAAGCAGATACATACGTTTTTGGAGGGGCCTGTACGCAAAGGCAGCAAGAACACATATGGCCAGCATTGCGCTATAGGCCCTTAGGCTGCCTCTCCATTCCAGCTGCTGGATGAGAACGTGCTGCAGCTTATTCTGAATGAACGTTCCTGAAGCCCCTCCAGCCATCACTAGGCCAGTAGCCAAAGAGCGTTTCTTAGTAAAATACAAACTAACCATGATGACACCTAACAAGAAACAAACAGAAATTTAAAGTAGTTCTTTTATATTGAAGTCCAGTCACATCACCCTCTGTTTGATTTAACATGAAAAAGGTATCTGGGAAAGGAGAAAGCTTAAACATTGCTTTTCATCTGACACAATTAAAAACCATGTTACTATTTCTAATGAGTTTTGTTAGGAATTTAATCTAACAGTTGGGTTGGCAATATATAAATCATGTAGCAATGTTGTAATTGTTTCTTTAAATCATACGGTAAAATGTGATTGGTTGCTGTTTTTCCTCAATCGGCCACACGAGAGAGCCAGAATGACTGCTAGCTCTCTGTTTGTTAGATGCTGGGCTGATCTGATCTGAGTGTCGTGAGCTATTGTAAGTTTTGCAACAGTTAGCAAACGGACTGTTTGTATGATTATGGACTATGTTATTTGGATTATCCCTTAACTGAAAGACATTGATGACGGACTGTCTTATCTGTTTATGACTTGGACTGTTTGATGGACTCTGGCAGTGCTGTTGGAGGAGGAGGAAGAGGCGGCAGCAGATATTCCGGTGGTGGCGGGGGCTTTGGGGCTTCACTTCAACCGCAGCACCGGGCGCAAGCGGCTAGGAATGGCCACCCAGAAAAGGGGCATACCAAGTTTACCCACCTTTTCCAAGAAACAACTACATTTCTCTCTTTCTTTATCCCCTACGTTACTTCTTTTTCAGTTTGTACATGTCCCTGGCTGGTGTCTTTTGGCCCACTTCTACTTAAGGATGGAAGTCCTCCCTAGGAAAATGATGGCACCTGACATACTATCTCTCCTTAGTTGGTTAGTTGAAACCCACCACTGCTCTGTATGCTGGTTTGTGTGTTCTGCAACACAACTCTCACAACGCTTCGCTGAACGTACTCGCTCTCCCAATGGAAAGCTTACCTAACAAGTTTTCTCATGAAAAAGTGCTGCAAAGCAAAGCAAAGCAAAGCAAAGCAAAGCAAAGCAAAGCAAAGCAAAAGCAAAGCAAAGCAAAAGCAAAAGCAAAGCAAAGCAAAAGCAAAAGCAAAAGCAAAAGCAAAAGCAAAAGCAAAAGCAAAAGCAAAAGCAAAAGCAAAAGCAAAAGCAAAAGCAAAAGCAAAGCAAAGCAAAAGCAAAAGCAAAGCAAAAATATGTTTTCAAAAACAGAAGAAATGTGTGACAAAATTTGATTTTAATGTAAAGCATTACCTGGAGTGTAGGCCAGACTTGATCCCACGCCAACAATGATACCCCGGGTGAAAAAAAGGGTTTTAAATTTGTCAGCATATGATGACCACACTAGACCCCCTATGGTCATCAAATCTCCTATTACTGCCACTTTGATGGCTCCATATTTCATCAGGAGTTTTCCAGACACGGGACCAAACATCATAATCAGGGCATAGCTGATTGATCCAATCCAAGCTTAAAAAGACAAATGCATTTAATTAAACATATAAAAAAATATCATAAAAAAAATATTATCAACTCACTTATATGTTTTACTGATGTAAATGACACTAATTCTTGTGGATTTCAAGAGCATTGACATATAGTTTAAACCATTTGCTTAAAGACTGTTAATAAGCAAGACATAATTATAAACAAAACTGCAGTACAATATATCAAAGCTATGCTGGAAACCTTAATGTAACAATGACCTACCTATCTGCGAGTTACTCGCTTCAAAAGAACCGAGAAGGGGCAGCATGTACACACCGAAGGCGCTATGGAAACCGCTAATAAGTAGGCAATGGGTAGCCGCTGCTGCCACGACTACCCAGCCCCAACCTCCATCCGGAGGGGGGTGTAAGAAAGAGGCATCCGCCCTGATGTCCTCTGAAGTACCTTTTCTTTCTAATATCCGTTTATCGACAAAGTCACGGATTTTCTTCATGTCTGGGAACAAAGAATTGTAGAGAAGAAAAAAAGCATTATTAATCTCTCAAATAGAAAAGATTCAGCACACCTGTCCAATAATCAGAATTTTCTTACTAAAGCAGCATGCACATAGGAGCAGTGTTTGCATTACACCATGTCAGCAAACATTTCAAACTTGTGGCAGTGCTCAACAAGGGGCACTTACAATTGGTCTGCAGAGTTCTGGCCATCGCACCGTCTCTGCAGTTACACAATTGAGATCTGGGTTCTTGGCACTTGGTTTGCACTTGCAATGTTGCAGCAAGCTGCTATGGTGCTAGTGCAATTTCTGAAGTTTCCTGCTGACTTTCCAGTAGGAAAGTCAATGGGGAAGCGAGCAGGAAGTTGGAAGTCACTGTCATGTAAGGTCGGTGTTTAATGATCCACACAATGGTCTCTTAATGATGAAAACTGGGATCGCCATCCCTAAGCAGCACAGTCACATGAAAATGCACCACTGCATTGCTTACCAATGGCAATTCCAGTCCCAATTGTCTTTATAACCCGAAAAACTACCTGTACTGCCTGCTGGCAAAGCTGACTTGACTATTTATTTACAACTTTTCATAAGTTATCTAAAAGATGTTACAAGTGTCAATTCCTAGAAGCATAATTTCACAATTAATTTTATAAGACTATAAAAGCTATTATATTCATCAGTGAACATTTCACTATCAGAGAAATGCTAGGTATAAGAGGATTTTTTTAACACATGCCTTGCTTTTGCTGATATTGTCAAGTGGAAATCAAGACATTCAGAAAGTTCACATGAGTAATAAAGATTTATTGCAAGCTTAAGCTCTCTACAAATCTGACCCACTAACAGTCAAGGGGAATGAGTAGAAGAGAAGCATTCAAGGTGGGCTGGACTTGCATGTCTTGTGAACATGCAGGGACTCGTAACTTATAACGCATTTGACCCTTCCCTCGGGCTCAGCCTGGTTATCTCCTGCAAATATTTCTGATACTAGACAAATGTTCTTAAATCATCCATCGAATCTAACTAAAATATCTTCTACTTCAATTTGCTAACTTTAAATATTTTTAAACTGTAAATTGGTTTTTGATAAAAATAGAGAATATAGTTCTGAGAGAAATCTGTCCCTTAAGAAATCTTCTTTCTGATATTTTTCCCCTGAAACTTATGGATCAATATACTTTTAAATATTTTGTACACATATACTCAAGTTAAAGACTGTTGGCTTACGTGAACGGTTGTTCTCAGGGCACTGCGAGGAGAGTCCAAGTGTGGGTTAACACAGTCTATCTGCTCTAGGACTGAGTGAGTTTTTTCTCCTGGCCACGCCTCCCTTTGCCTCCATTATTCAGTTTAAAAAACGAGGAACCACCGAGCAGGAAGCCCGTACATCCAGTCATCACCCTCGCATCACTTGCCCTTACGGAACTGGCGGGAGTTGTTTCCACCACAGTACAGCTTCCGAAAGGAATGTTGCTGCTGCTGCCTGCCATGTGACCCAAAGGAACCCCTGTTCTGATTCCTATCCCCACCCTGGGAATAGGGTCTCTGGTAGGTGGAAGAAGTGGAACGGCTGGTTGGCGTCTGGAGCCCGAAAGGACTGCTTCCGAAGGGAACCAGAGCCCTTGCGCTTGCCCTTCTTCAAGGTGGCCGGGAGAATCTTACGTTTGTCTTTCGTCTCGATGACAAACTTGTCCAGGAGCTCCCCAAAAAGCAAGCTTCCATTTGGCCTTCATGTTGGCTTGCCAGTGACGAAGCCACAGCCGCCGCCGTGAAGTGACATTGATGCCAATGCTCTAGAGGCAAATTTTGCGGTGTTCAATGAGGCATCTGCCGAGTATTCCACAGCCGTAATGATCTTGCTGAGGTCATGCTTCCACTGGGATCCCCCGGCGGGAGGCCTAGTCCTCAGCTGTCTGAGCCAAAGAAGGGACGCCATGATGAAGAAAGAGGCCGAGGTGGATGCCCTGATAGTCCAGGTGGCCGCCTGGTGGGTCTTATGGCAGGCCTTCTCAGAACATTTATCCTCCGCCTTTAGACCTTCCAGGAGGTCTGCTGGCAGGTTCAAGGTCGATGTTAAGGAAACCACTGGCGCATCCACCTCGGTCAGTTTCAGCACATCCACCATTTTACCCTCCATGGAATAAAGGGATTTATCCGCTCCACTAGGATTGGTCAAGGTACCAGGCTGAAGCCACTCTCTGGACTACGTCCCAAAACAGATCTGGAACTGGAATTAGCTCCTGAGTGGGAGCAGTCTCCTTGAACAGACCTTCTTTGGGATCCTTGGCAGAGGAGGATGCAGCAGCTGTAACCTTAGGGGTAGAACCTAAGTCGGTAGCCGCCTTGGCCTTATGCAATATGGACCTAAACAATGTTGGTTTGAACAATCCTGTAAAGGCTGGCTTGTCAGGAGGCAAATCCTCATCCTCAAACAATTCAAAACTTCCAGCCTCCCCCCATCCTAAGACTGACTCCTCTGTGGCGACCGAAGTGCCCGGAGAGGCTGGAGCCTGAGCCTGAGTGGAACTCGAGGTTCACTTAGACCTGGGGGTCCCAAATGCCCCCGCTTCCCTGTGCTTAATGCCTTCAGCGATCCCCTGGGATATGGCAATGGAGATGACCTCCTTCATCTCTGCAGACAAGGCCGAACCTTTGTCCTCCCTAGGCCGAGGCCTAGCTGGACCAGGCCCGCCCTATGCCTCTCTGAGCTGGACCTCTCCTCAGCAGGGAGGAGACCTTGGAAGGGCCCCAGCTCCTCCCTGACAGAGGAGCTAGGGGAATCGGGGTAATCCCAGGATGCATCTGGGGAATCACCCCCAGATCTTTCGTCTATCAGGGAAGGGGACCTGCTGCCCTGGAAGGAGTGGGAGTCCTGCATTTCCCCATGCCATGTGGGCAAGCCCACCTCGTGGCTCATGTTCACCAGAGACCCTTGTGGTTATGGGGCCTTAACCTCAACAGCCCCGCCTGGTTGGGAACCTTCCCTGGCCCTGTCACCAGTCCCAGAAGTCCCCAGGGAGGCTTCTCTCCTTTACTTCCTACAGGCACCCTTCCCTCCTTTACTTCCCTTGGTTTGAGGGGATAGCTTGCTGCGTTTACCGGAGGGTCCTGCCTCCTTGCCATTGTCTGCCATGATGTTCTACACAGACAGGAACTTTCACTTCAGCAGCTGGGCACTGGGCACCCTGCCAGCTGGCAAAGGTGTGCCCGCAGACCAAACCAGGAGGATAGGGCCACCCAAAGGCCGGATTCCCTCCTCCTGCCTCCCTCGGAGACTCCAAGCAGTGGGGAACAGGAAGGCAGGCCTGGCCGGTGCCCTGGACAAGGCCCGCTTTCCTGGCGGTGGTCTGCAGCTGAGGGGCTTAACAAGGTCCTCTTCCTTAGTCCGACGGCACACAACTGCTCCCTCCGTCCATGAAGCTCAACCAAAATGGTGGCCGATATGTGCGTAGCCGCAAGCAAAAGCATGCAAACTACAAAAATGGCTGCCGCCTTTCCCAGGCAAGAGGAACACCGCCGCTCTCGCCGGAGTGCTCAAGCTCACCGTGCGAACTCACGAAGGCCCAGTGGGGATCAGCGCCATTCAGGAAGCTTCCCAATGTCCCCTTGCTGACCAGCCCTCGCCGGACAAGCGACCTCTCGTTCCTGCCCACGTGCGACCAGCAGGTGAAGAAACGGCCCGGAGCCCTGTCAGCACATAAACTACCTGTAAGTCGATCTTCCGATCCTCATAGAACACCTGAAACAAAAAACTGAAGCAAAACTTTAATCTCAACTAAATGCAACCAATTTAGACTATATAGCTAACGTGGGGAGTCCAGTTATCTGTTCTAGGACTGGAGCGCTCCCCAGAACAGTCCAAACGGGCGGACTGAGTTTCTTAAACTGAATAATGGAGGCAAAGGGAGGCATGGCCAAGAGCAAAAACTCACTCAGTCCTAGGGCAGATAGACTGTGTTAACCCATGCTTGGACTCTCCAAGCAGCGCACTGGAGAAAAAATAGGGTTATTGTTTTAGTATATCAAGGCACTTACTTGGCTCAGCTTATTTACATAAAAAAATATTTAACTATTTTATATAGAAAATCTGTACAAGGTGGAAAAATACAAAAATTATGAAATCATTCTAGTGTAAATATTGGTTCCTGCTTTTTCTTAAAATTCTTCTTGCCTAAAAGCAGATATGAAAAATTATTGAGGGAATAGATTTTATTAAAAACACATAAACACATTCATTATCATGTTGTCTTACAATTTAGAAAGATGCAGCAATTTTATGCCCATTTAAAGTGGAAAAAGTATGGCTGTGCAGGCTTCTGAAAATAAAGAAATGCTCTAGAATATGCCAAGGATTAAAGGGGCACTAATGCTGCATTGGTTTGCAAGTCCTTAAAACAGCTACACTTTATTCTGGAATCAATCATACAGCTTCTGCACAAAAATGCATTTCATTTGAAGAAGTGCAGAGTTGCCTGCTTCAAAAATCTGCGTAGTATTTTTAAAAGAAACATTGTAGCAGTTTACTGTTTATTTAAAACCAAAATGGGCAACCATCTGAACATAAACTACATTTAACACGTGATCTAATTTTATACAACCCACAACATGTGTTATTTTCCTTTCTCTCCTTTTCCAAGTGATTCATGGAAAACAAAGAGTACCAGCAGGTTGAAACTAGGATGCCTGTCACAGATTGTGGTGTTTATATTGTTCTCTGTTTCATGTCCTGCACAGCTTAGTCTTTCCAAAGAGGTATTCAAATTCTTTTCTCTACCCATATTCCTCACCCACACAATATTCATAATTTCAGGCATGTCCCTATACAAGCCTGCAAGCAATCATTATTACTACAAAGCAAATTGACAGTCCTACCACCTTTACACCAAAGTTAGCATTTGAATTTTTGAACATTCCAACTGCTGTTGAACAATAAAATCATAGTCACATTCTCTGATTTAATACATAGAATAATAAGGTTGGAAACGACCTTGAATATCTTTTAGCCCAACCTCCTGTTCAAGGCAGAACTTAATTTACCTAATTAACGCATTTTGTAGGTGCTCAAAAGCATCTTGTTTCAGTTTTTTGAATATGCTACCAGTTTAAAAGTATCATGGAAATCATCGATTGAACCAATTTCTTTCCCTTTCTAATCAAAGTGTAGAAATGTCTAATAATCGTTAACAATGTTAACAAACCAAAGGTCCTTTTACAAAAGGCATTGGGACTTCGCTTTTCATATCTCATCCAAGAGGCTTCTTCAGTTCGGACCATGGATGAGAAGCGAAAGATCTTCAAGGGAAAAACCAAATGCAGCTGCCTTTTGAAAAAGCCCCTTTGGGCTAACCATGACCTGGATGGCCGAGAATCTCCAAAGCCATTCAGCGTTAACAACAGGATTTCTTAAGTAACACATGCTTAAATAATGCCAAAAGCTCTGTGGCCAATCAGTTCAAAGTGGAGTTTCTCAATAAATGTGCTTCGGCAGGATGAATCCAGTGGTCGTACGAAGTCCAATTCAGTTCAGTTCCTGTTCCCATAGACCTATTGTGTGCCTATCTTAATACCTCTTTCTTTTCGTTATACCCTACGATAACACCACCGCTAGTCTCCTCCTTTTGCGCTATTCCGTATCTCTCCTTGTCCCAACAGTTAGGCTAGAGACGGCGGAGGGTGTCCCTGTTATTATGGGATACACAGTCCTCCAGCGCCTCCTTTGAAGAAGCTCGGGTCTCCCACCGTTCAACACTCCCTACTCCGAGACCAGCCTTCAAATGCCGCAGCGGAGGACGCTTAAGAAAAAAAACAAACCACGGCTCCTGTTTTTATTCAAAAGCAACGACGTCAACTTTTAGAACGCTCGCTAGAAAAGTTGGGGGGGGGGGGGGCGGAGGGCAGGAAAGCGCCGAACTTAAGCCGCGCCGCAGTCCCATAACGGAGGCGGAAAGAAGAAAAAGCGACCACCGTCCATAACAGTATTTCCCAACCGTGGCAACTTGAAGATGTCTGGACTTTAACTCCCAGAATTCCCCAGCCAGCCAGCTGATGGTGTAGACAGCTGGCTGGCTGGGGAATTCTGGGAGTTAAAGTCCAGACATCTTCAAGTTGCCAAGGTTGGGAAACACAGATCTATATGGAGATTCTCAGTCATGGTTGTCCCAAAGGAGCTTTTTTTCAAGAGGCAACTGGATTTTCTGGGTTTTTTTTTTCTCCTTTCCTTTGAAGACTTTCACTTCTCATCCAAGAAATGAGCTGAAGGAACTTCTTGGATGAGAAGCGTCTTCAAAGAAAATAACAACAACCAGAAAGTCCAGTTGCCTCTTGAAAAGCAGCCACCATTCTCCAATGAGGGTTTTGTGGAGGCAGCTTATAATTCACTAGCTTGGCTTCAGTGGCATCCCAGGCGTGAAAAGCTGTTGGAAGGGTGAAATAACTGTGAATGGGAAATAGCCGGAGGTTTTGAAAGCTTCCTTTCAATGTTGAGCCTGAGTGAAATTGCAAGGTCGGAGTGAACTCGGTTGTAAAATCCGTCTTTCTAGGCGTTGCTGCTGCTAGTACCATATCAAGCCTGTCATAAGAATGATGGCGTAGACACCCAGCCGGAGGGTAGCACGAACCTGACAAATGGTCAAAGTGGGACATAAAATAAAGTTCTGACTAGCAATAATATTCCACAAGAGTAATTTTTAGTTCCATTTCTGGAGAGCCACCAAGATATTTAAAGTCATAAACAGTCATCAACTACTATTTCTCAGTCGCCCCCTTCCCCACATTTCTATTCTTGCAGTGGGGATAATCATGAACTATATTGCAAAGCTGTGGGTAAATTGTTTACTTTTATCTGGAGCTTCTTGGGATGATAGAAATAGACAACGACAAAGCAATTTCTTAAGTGCACACACTGCCTTTATAAAAAGCCCAACAAAATCTTTTTGAGAGGCTGCTTTGTACAGTCACAGTTGTGCTGAATGCCTCTTTCCCTTTCACCACCATGTAAGCAGTGCAAATGCTGCAGGTATACAGGAGGTTCTCAACTTACAACAGTTCATTTAGTGACCGAAGTTACAGTGGCACGCAAAAAAGTGACATGACCATTTTCCACACTTACGACTTGCAGCATCAACATGGTCATGTGATTTACATAGATACCTGACAGCTGGTTCAGATTTATGACAGTTGCTGTGTCCCGGCATCATGCGATCCATCCTTTTGCGACCTTCTGACAAGCAAAATCAGTGGGGAAGCCAGCTTCACTTAACAACCATGTTACTAATTTAACAACTGCAGTGATTTACTTCAGGAAAAGTAGTAAAATCAGGCAAAACTCACTTAACAGATTTTTCACTTTACAAACACAGTTGAGTCCCAAATTTATGTTGCTAAGTTTAGGGCTACCTATACATGTGTAGCCAAGAAGCTCCCTCTGTAGATAATCAGCTTGTCAATTGAGAAATATGTCCTAATTATGTGCAAGTATTTGGTAGCACTTGTGGCAGATTGGCCGAAATGCGCTCAAACTGATCCAATCTTATCATTTACAGAAAACACTGCATGTGACATGGTGGGCAGGCTGGACTCAATTCTACATTTTCTCTGTATTACTGAAAAGGTGTTATGTGAGTGTCTTTGTTCACCAAAGCCATGATGGGCAACTGAGATCAATATTTGTGGGCCCAACTGTGATATACAGAAGGCTTTATACAATATAGGATGTAGGAAGAGTACATGATAAATGGCATGGATTAACATATGGAATGGAAAAAAGAAGGGGGAAGGATGTAATGTTTCTGATTGAAAGTGGTCTGATCTTGTGGAGCAGAGTTGATGTGGTGGCATGGTGGTTAGAATGCAGTATTTGCAGGCTCTACTTCTGCTGATTGCCGGCTGCCAACAGTTCGGCAGTTTGATCCTGACCGGCTCAAGGTTGACTCAGCCTTTCATCCTTCCATGGTCAGTAAAATGAGGACCCAGATTGTTGGGGGCAACATGCTGACTCTGTAAAGTGCTTAGAGAGGGCTGTAAAGCATTGTATATAAGTCTAAACGCTATTGCTATTATTAAACTGATTCCCTGACAGCTTACAGAAGGCAGTAATAATTTAACAACAGTTAAAGCATCTACAGTAAGCTATAATCCATACATTTGAAAACTCTAATGAAGATATAGACTTAATATATAAGTGTGTGCTTTGCGCAAAAATAACCAATGATGATCTTTATACTACAGGTGTCAAACTTGCAGCATCACATGGTCATCATGTGACATTTTGCGATGTTTCCCTCTTCTTAGAGCTGAGTGGGCGTGGCCTGTGTGTGATACATCTGTCCCGCAGGCCGCCAGTTTGACACCCATCTTATACATATATGTAGTTGCATTATAAGTCACATTGTCTCATACTCGAGATGCAATCCTGTGTTGTGTGCAGTACTCAAAATATGTCCCACTGAACTAAGTAGGACATTTTATCAGGTGAATTGATATATTACAACTTTAGTATTCCCTAGGAAGCTTGGACCACAGCTTCAGGGACACTTCATTCTCAACATGTGACCTGGAGCATATAGAAAATGCAGTGCAATACCAGAAAAACTTTAAAAGCTTTAAAAATTTCAGTGATGTAATTATATCACTACATGTAATTACGGAACTAGCTTAGGGCCTTTCAAATACCACTGGCTTAGTACTTGGTATTAACTGAGCCACTATAATCACAGCTTATGGCTTGATAGGAAAAGTGAATTTGGCCACAGAATGCAATGGAAACTTCTGACTTCATACTGAACTTCAGTAGATCCATCTTTTCCTAATACTTAATACCTAATGAAAGTATGCTGTATAAAACTCGATTATTTTTTGTGAGTCCTTTGCAGTTATTCTTCTCATATTTACCATCTAACTACAATGAATAGTAGTTTAGGTAGGAATAGATCTTTGAAAGTACTATTTATAAAAGGAGAAAATGGAATGAAAACACAATGTCTGCAAATCTCAACACATTTTTTTTTTGTTTTAAGCTAAGTAGGGACTCTTGTTAAACAGTATTTATCCCACTTGACTCCAACCCACCAAAGCCCATCACAACACTAGTAACAGTTGCATGGACGTCAGCAACCGTAGTTGTATTAATTCATGAAAAACTATATAAATTCATTGTTGGCTTCACCAACTAAAGTGGCAAAAAAGTACACGCAAGTGTTACCTTCTCTAGAACTCAGTCTACCACAGAAACAAGATTTGGGGGGGGAGGGGAGCCCAAAATTTAAATGTTCACAATGTTTCCACCATAAGTGCTTGTATGGAAAGGAATCACTTTGTTATTTAATATACTCAACAAGTAGAAAGCAGACTGAAACTAAAGCAGCCTTTCCTACTAATACCTTCCTCAACTGCTTGGCTATAATTCATATGAATTACAAATATCATGGCCTAACAAGCCAGTGGTGGAAGGCAACCTTAAAAATAAACTGCAAATCACAACCAATTTCAGTTTACTGATAGTAATTGGAATAATTTTAATTAAAAAAAAATACTTCAAAAGTTGTCAGTTTTTATTAAGGTGCACTAAGATGCTCAAAAAAATGGCCAAGGATTAATATAACTAAATCACAGATAATATATTGCTGAGTATCAATTAAAATTCTTGTACAAAGCTTATTAGTAAACACTGTATTTCTATATGTATTTAAACATAAGCATAGCCATATATGATATACAGATCACTTAGGTTTTATAACTTAAGGTGTCTAGAAGCAGGCTAAAGAAGGTTCATACTCAGCATTAAAAGACAAGGATGTATGTGTTCCTTGTGCATTGATTTTACATCCTTTTTCGAGCCAGTTATACCACCTATTCCATATCTTGTGGTACTGTTTCCTCTCTATCTCTTAGTTCCATCGTAAACATAATGAAAAGAGATGGCATATACTTAGAAAGCATTAGAAATGGGAATATTGTATATAGATGCATATATTGTAAAAATGAGAAAGTATGAAACAAAGAATATGTATAAGATAATAGAATGGAAAATGGTAAACCCGAAATCAGAAAAAAGAAATACCGATAACAGAAAGCTGTAAAAGTATAATTGTGATTTTAATGTTTAGAAAATGTCAAATAATACTTAAAAAAAATAAAAGACAAGGATCACAAAGAGAATTATTTTAAATAAAGGACTGTTATCACAGAACTTTTAAGTTTTTTGGAAATATTTTTATTTTGCATTCACCTGTGTTTCAAAGAAAAAAAACATGCTAATAATCATTTATAATTTTCATTAAATTAAACAAAATGGTAACAATGTTTTAATATATATAAAAATAGGTTTAAAGTTAAGGCTCATATTTCAGCGGCAATATTCAGAAGTACTTAGCAATCTTGGCCACAAAACTAAACACTTAAAGCTGCAAAAAAGGTCAACTTGCTAGAAATCCTGAGGGATTCATAATTCAGAACATGTAATATACCTCAAGTTAGGTATTCTATTGCCATTTTGAGAATTATGCCCTGTCAACTAAAATAACTTCAGTAGCTAAAAGATAAATTATACTGAAAACTGAGTCAACAAAATAGCAACCTTGCTGAATTTTCTTACTTTCTTCAGCTAAAAAAACCTAGATAGTTGCCATAACATCAAACCATGTCTGCCATTCTTCATATACTTTATGGATTTCTTCCCTTATGAATGTTTATAAATCAAATGGTGGTGCGTCTGTCGCCTGCAACAGACATCTCTCTGGGACCTAACTACTACCTTAGTTGAACTAGTCAGCAGTATTAAACTCCATTCTTTGTGAGCTTAAAATCTTTCCCCTCTCCAGCTTTCTTGGGTTGTTTTATTTTTTCTCTTGAAATAAAAGGCACGATTTGTGAGGGGTATTTCAGAAGATTGATTGTCTTAAAATACAGTCTACAAAGGTCGACAGTCCCACCATTTAAGATTTCTGCTCTCTACTCATGCAACATCCTCTAGGTAATCTGCTTCAAAGCTTAACTGAGAAACAGTGAAGTCTTGTGTGAGATCCTCAAGCTAGAAAGAAAAAAAATAGGGAAATTACTAATATTAAAATTTAGATTAATGTATGTTGTCTGTTAAATACATTATTTTTGTTTAAAAAAGGCTGTATCAGAGACTTTAGGAAACATACAGTGCAAAATATATATACAATAATACAATAGCAGAGTTGGAAGGGACCTTGGAGGTCTTCTAGTCCAACCCCCTGCCTAGGCAGGAAACCTTATACCATTTCAGACAAATGGCTATCCAACATCTTCTTAAAGATTTCCAGAGTAGGAGCATTCACAACTTCTGGAGGCAAGCTGTTCCACTCATTAATTGTTCTAACTGTTAGGAAATTTTTCCTCGGTTCTAAATTGCTTCTCTCCTTGATTACTTTCCACCCATTGCTTCTTGTTCTACACTCAGGCGCCCTGGAGAACAGCTTGACTCCCTCTTCTTTGCGGCAACCCTTGAGATATTGTAACACTGATATCTGTTATTGAAGAAAGGTCCCGTTCAGAATGTGGCATAATCCAATCTTGATTCAAAGTTTCAGATTAGCGTCAATTTTGCTTTCGAATTGGCAGCGAGAAATAAACTAAACTAAAAGGCTCATACCTATTGGCAGCCATGGTGGTGCAATGGTCAGAGTGCAGTATTGCAAGCTAATTCTGCCCACATTCTGGTTTTGATCCTGACCGGCTCAGGTTGACTCATCCTTCCATCCCCCCCGAGGTTGGTAAAATGAGGACCCAGATTGTTGGGACAATATGCTGACTCTGTGAACTGCTTAGAGAGGGCTGTAAAGCACTGTAAAGCAGTATATAAGTCTAAGCGTTATTGTTATTCTTCAGGTAAGATTATCGTACCCTGCATATCTTGAATATCTGGCCATCAACCACTTCAAATATTGTATTCTGGGACTGGGCTAACTAAATGAAATTCTGTCACTTGTAGCCAGGTTTTTCGGTGCAGGTTTTTCCTACTTTGTCAATGGAAGAAGTATGACTAGATTTTGTATTTATCCCCCATTTTGCCATGCCTTCTAAAGCAGCAGGGCTTCTTTTTCAAGCACAATATTAGAGCCGTGATGGTGAACACAGGTGGCACATGGAGCCATTTGTCAGGGCACACAAGTCATTGCCCTGTCAGCTGGCCAGCCTTCTTTTGAGGCCATTTTTCACCCTCCGGAGCATGCGAAAACTGGCCCTACGGGCAAACCAGAAATCACTTCCAGTTTGCTCGTAGGGCCATTTTTCGCCCTCCGGAGCCTTCAGGGAAGCCTCCTGAAAGCTCCTGAAGCCTCCGGAGGGTGAAAAACGGACCTATGGGGAACCCGAAGTTCGACTTCCGGGGCCTTCAGGCTTCTCTGAAGGCTCCGGAGGGCAAAAACGGGCCCTATGAGCAAACCAGAATGACTTCTGGTTTGTCCATAGGTCCATTTTTTGCTCAAGGAAGCCTCCTGAAGACTCAGGAGGTCGAAAATCGCTTCTACGGACAAATCGGAAGTCACCATTCCCAAACTTCCGGGTTCCCTGTAGGTCCATTTTTTGCCCTCCGGAGCCTTCAGGCAAGCTCCTGAGGCCTCCGGAGGGCGTCGGGGAGAAAGCTGTTTTCGCCCTCCCCAGGCTCCTAGAAAGCCTCAGGAACCTGGGAAGTCCAAAAAAGTCATGGCAAATGTGGGGTGGGGGTGTTGCTGGTCGCGCACATGCGTGCAGGTGGTGGTGGTGTCGCACGCATAGCATTATGGGTGTGGCACGCCGGTGCACGACCCCCCCTTGTGCTCCCCCCACTTTTGGCACGGCAGCCAAAAAAGGTTCGCTATCACTGTATTAGAGTATACAGATGATACTTTTGTGGTCATTGTTCTCATTAGTTTTCCCCCTATTGCTCATTTTGTTATTTGTGAGCTTTATTAAAAGCTGCAATCGTATAGATGACTGCAAAAAACAGTGCATGCATTGTGTTCCCTTTTTCTCTAGCTCTTCCCATTCATGCCAACAGTTATACTAATCAAAGATGAAAAACGTATGGTGGTGTTCAAACTGGAGTTTATTACATTTAAGATCCTAAATGAGGATTTGCTTTTTGCTTATAAATTGTGGACTGAAAGAAGTAAAATCAGCTAAGATCTTAGACCTGTGCATCATATTAATATTTGAGTTTCTGATCATTTAGCACTGCTTACACTAATGCAAAAAGCCACACAGAAGCAAACAAATGCAGTCCATATGCATTTGTAACAATTAGTATTTCTGCAATTCCTCCTTTATATTTTTGTACAAACTGGGGACCTGCACAAACAAGTATGGGAACTGCTCACTTATCTTGGAGTAATATTCTCAATTCAGCTACAAAAATATCATCTTCCTTCCCTTTTCTTTACCATATGATTGTCTCAAACCTTTGTTGTTTTAAAACATATCCTATATTGAAATCTGCTAATATTCAATAGCCACCTCATTTATATTTTATTGGGAACAGTTCTGGATCAAAAGCAATATATTGACTCTGTGTGTGTGTGTGTGTGTGTGTGTGTATCAATTTGTGATATTAATTCCTTTGCAAGTAATGGTTTATTTTGCTATATACTACATAGATATATCATCAACCCCAATTAGAGTGTTAAATTAAAGCAAATCATACCTTTTCACTAGTAATGAAGTCTTCTATTTCCATAGAAATATCATCTATTTCTTCACCAATGCTGACTTCGCTTTTCTCTGACCGATGACTGGTGCTATAAAAAAAGTTAAAATATGAAAATTAAATGATCATATTACATAAATATTACTGCACTGAAATTTGTCTTGAAACAGTACAATATATGATTTATAACATTACAATAAACATGGAGGCAAAGAACATTTAATCCCATTTATTCTTTTTTGAAACCTCTACAAGAAAAATCTGAAATCCAGAGATATAAGAAGCCAGAAGCATTTATTACACAATAACATAAATCCTGATTTCCTTTTGAAATGATTTAGTACTTGTGCAATGAAATTTATTATAAAGGATTTATTCCTACATATAATATTGTGCATATAAAATGATACATAGACTACTTCAAACAAAGTTCATAACTTGGCATCAAATCCAATTTGATATTGATTTTCAAATAATTTTGCTCCTAAAAACTCATCTAAGCATTTAATCAGATGCAATGTCAACTGACTTTACAGTTAATGACATATGAATTGCCAGATATCAAAGAATTTATAAAATTAACCAAACTTAAAATTTTATAAAATGTTTAAAATATTAAATATAAAACAAATTTTCAAGCCCCGCTTTTTAAAGTGTAAAGCACTTGAGTAAATTGAATAGTGCTACTGCAGAAAACAATTATAACAATGAAGAGATTTAGGTGAGTTTTCCTGAAAAAAATGATCTCCATTTTGTATTCCTGTGCATAGCATGGCCAAGCAAGATTAGATTTCTAAAAGCAAGCTTTTCCTCCAGCTGCTTCTCTTAATTAGCTATTTCCCCATCCAATTTATCTCAAGTGTTATCTCTCTCCTTTGGAAAGTCTCAATCATAGCAGGCCTGAAAGGACCAGATAGGTAAAAGGTACTGTTTCACATAACATTTTTGATCATTTCTAGGGAGGAAAATATAAACAATGTAAGCTTAATTAGAAATATGTGAAATTATAAATAGAGTATATCTACTGTAGCGTATAAGCTGGGGAAGTCCTCCTAGGAGTGACCTATCCTTGAATGATGCTATTTATATCCATCTTCCTGAAAATTAATAGTTTTAAATATTTTTCCTCTTACCTGTTGAAATCATCAATATATTCATTTTCCTCTCCTGTTTATAAACAATTAAATGAAGAATTAGAAGCCTTGAAATTGAACCTTTCAATATACATTGATATTTGACATCATTAATAGTTAAGTGTGATTGGAAGATATGGCTCTTTGTCTAGGCTTTGGCTGAGGAACACCCCTGTCTACTTTTTCCTTGTTCCTCTGCGGGATTTTTGTTCTTTTTTTTATGTTGCTGCAGTTTGTATTGTTCTGTTTTAAAATGTTTTTAACAATTGTGAATCGCCCATAATCATGGAGAGTCAGGCAGCATATAAATGTAATATTTTAATATATATTATTATAAAACACAAGTATTTTTTGAGAAAAATAATGAAGTTTGAGAATAACATGTTTAATGTATAACGCTTACAGGTAATCCTTGATTTATAACCAGTTGCTTAGCAACCATTAAAAGTTAGGATAGACTCCCAGAAGGCATTTATAACCTAATTTTAAAGTTCCAATGGCTGGCTCTCAGTCATCTGGTTGCACCAGCCGGCATTTACAATCATCTGCAGTATCTCATGACATCTATGACATTTTTGCCAAAATCTTACATTTATTTCCAGTTTTTGGCAAAAATGCTCCATAGAAAATAATGGGTTTGCTTAACACCTGCAGCATTTCCTTAACACCTGCAGAATCAGTTGACAACTATGGTTATTTGCTTAATAACCACCTCAAAAAAGGTAATAAAATCAAGTCTGCCACACAGTGACCCATTTTATGAACATCATTATTTAACAACCTTAATGAGCAGTATCCATTACATCTGTTAATCGAGGACTATCTGTAAGGGCAAACCATACTAATTCCTAGAAAAAACATTCTGCAACTACATATACAAATGTTAACTGTACTTCTGCAGACAAGCTACTTGCCTAGTTCAAGTGATCCGAGTTTAGAATTCACCATCTTTACATCTTTCAAAACTGAATTTGTATCTGAAAAATAAAAATTAGATTAAAATGATGCTTGCATTTTACGTAAACCTGTTAATCAAAGTAAGAGTTTGAAAACATTATTAATATTAAATCCTATTTTAAGTTAATATATTGCTATTATGACTGGTAATGGGAACAGAAATCGATCTTTTACTTCCCTTTTCTCTACATTTGTAAAAATCTATTCCAGAAGGGGTTTGTGAATCTTTTTAAACAATGGGAATTGTTCAAACTGGACAGTGATCTTTGCTTGCTCTTTACCACCTGCACTGTTTGGGTGTGGAGAGCTGTAGTGATAGAAAAAGAGAAACTACAAAAGGATTTTTCAAACATTTCAGGCTGCACAATGTGTTAAATAAAAAATAATAATCCTGGAAACTTTAATCTAGGCAAAGCGCTAATGACAGAGCTGCATGAACTTTTTTCCTCTTTAAGTTTATCACAGAATCCTATCAAGTTCTCATGGAACCCTAAGGTTCTGCAGAACGCAATCTGAAAAACCTGGCCTAGAAAAGGGACTTTTTATGCGTACAAAGACTTGTGAAAAAGAGTTTATATGTGAATGGAAATTGGAGAATTAGCATCAGAGAAACAGAAGGGAAATTATATTGGATGAACTTTTACCCATTGGGATTTCTTTTCTGACTGGTGGTATAAGGCCTCAAACCTGCTTGCTTAGGACTATCCATTCCTGCTTTTGGAAGGGTAGTATGCAGTGGGAATGGGAAAGAAGAAGGAATCCTAATGCATAAGTCAAAATCCACTCATGTCCTTGGGTACATCTAAAGGACAAATAGTACATTTTTGCTATCCCATTTTTAACACTTAACTTGGCTTTTGGAGGAAAGCTACCGTATTTTTCGGAGTATAAGATGCTCCAAAGTATAAGACGCACCTAGATTTTGGGGAGGAAAACAAGGGAAAAATATCTGCCTCTCAGCAATTTGCCTGCTTGCAACAAACAGTACAGACAATATACACTGTTTGTAGTGTTATATTTCAGACTATACTTGTACAGATGCTGTTAAAATAGTTCTTCTCTGCTATTTAAAAGAATAGCACTTTTTAAAACAATAGCATGGGGCCTCTTCAGATCAAGCATTTATTTTGTTAAATTGTGTAGAATAATAATAAATCAGTCTTTAAAAATAAGTCTAATAATTTGAACATTCTATAAGCATTTATAGTTGTTGACTTACCTCCTTGCAGCAAACAACCTGATAAACACAAGAAAAAAAATCTGCTGTGGAGCAAACAGCAAGTTTCACTTTCAATTTCTCCCGATCATCAGCGGTTACAGGCTGCAGGGATTGCTATAGCTTATTCAAACCTCCGCAAGCCCGTTTGCTACAGAGGTAAATTGGAGGCAGAGACCAAAGGGTTGGGGCCAGTGAGTGGGGCTACATTCAGTGTATAAGACACACCCAAATTTTCACCCTCTTTTAGGGGGCGGGGAAGGTGCGTCTTATACTCTGAAAAATAGGGTACTTCAGTTCATCAATGAAACAATACATCTTGTTGCCAGCTATCAGTTCTGTATTTTTGGAATGCATTAGCTATCACAGGTCATGTGTATCCCATTCTCTCACTTTTCTTATAAAATAGGAATGACAAATGGTTTAACATCTGATCATGTAACACAAGCTAACCATGAAACTTAGGCCAATTCCGATTATATTGTGTTTAGTACAGCCAAGATATCTATGTAAAATACTTACTTTCAGACTTCTTTAATGGAGGTACTTCACTCAAAGAATTCAGACCACTCTTTATGGGTAATGAATCAGAAAGAGATGCAACATTTGCTGCTTTGTTGTAATCATTTTTCCTTTAATAAAAAGAGGTGGCGAATGCAATCATCAGCCAACTACTTCAGCATTCACTTACTAATACAATATGACAACTAGCAAAATGAATAATGATTTTTGCTACAAAGTGAGGAATGCAAAGTTCTGTATTTATTTCTTACTTAATCTCAGAAGATTCTTTAAAACAGTTATGTTACAGAATTATTGATCACCAACATCAATAATTCTATGAAAAAAGAGATTATATTGTAAGGAGCATACATAGAAACACATCAGAGGTGGTATTCAGCAGGTGCTGACCAGTTCTGGAGATCCGGTAGCAGAAATTTTGAGTAGTTTGGAGAGCCGATGAATACCACCCCTGACTGCCCCCACTCCATCTATTCTCTGCCTCCCAAGTCCCAGCTGATCGGGAGGAAATGGGGATTTTGCAGTATTCTTTCCCTGCCATGCCTACCAAGCCATGCCACGCCCACAGAATCGGTAGTAAAAAAAATTGAATCCCACCACTGAAGCCCACATGCAGTACACAAAATTGTAACTGATTTTGATATAACAGATCTTTGTAACAGATTTATAAGAGATATAAATCTTGGTATTCACAAAATTTTGGAAGAAACGGTCTCATGAAATTTGTAAGGAACTTTTCCCAAAATCTCAGAAGATATGATGGTGGTTTCAGTCATTATTTTTTGGCACTTGTAAAGATCTCCTATCAGACAGTACAGGCCTATAAGTCAAGCAGACAAGATTAACTGACTTAGTAATATCATCATTCAGTTCTATGATTTTCCAGTCCAATAAGATATCTAATTTTAGATATTCTTTAACAAACAGGGTTTTTTTCTATTGGCAGCTAGGTATGCAACCACATGTTTACATTTCATTCACAGATTATGCCATTTCAATTCTAGTTGGAGATAACAAGGGCTACCTTAAAAAAAAGATTTAGGGAGAATAGTGAAAATAGGAAGCAGAGAAGGTCTCTCTAAAAACATTCCCATACACATGTACTGCAGGTAAACACATCTCAAGGAGTGGTCTAGTGGTAATAGCATCCAGAATTTTGCACAATAGTTTCATTTAAAAAAATATACAAAGTCACTAGCTTTGTGGATCATATTTTCCACTCAAGTCATTTTGCTTTTCTCCTTTAAACCAAACTGCCATCATATCAAGATAATTCCCCAATTATTTGCTCTATATTCTCATTTGAAAAAGTGAACTGAGATTCCAATATAGTTATAACCAAAAAGATGCCACTTACTCTTATTTGTTCAGACTCTTCCTCTTTTTTAATAGCTGGCACAGGCATCTGACATTCTGGTTTTTCTCTGTCAAGTTTCAAAGTTACTTGACTCTTACATTCGTCCAGGAGATGTGATGACTGAGCCTGGACAGCATCATACTGGATAATTTGTTTTCTGCTGGGGGGAAAACACACCCTAACTATACGAATAGGAATATCATATGATCAGGAAAACAAGCATTCACCAATGGCTCCCCCCCCATTTAATTATGAATGGCTGGAATTTGAATAAACAGGGTCAGCAATATTTCATCATCCATGTAAAATAAAACACAAGAAAAAAAGATATAAGGGCAAATGCCAGAAAGTTATCAGATACCCTTTGCTTAAAAAAAAAAGTTCCAAGAACATTTAAATGTCCAATCACCATCCACTGATAATGTAATAAGGTATACACATAAAGACAGACAAAGCACAGACAAATCGACCATCAACATTTACATATAGATAAACATCTACAATTACAACACAATCATTCACAAAATACATCTACAAAAGATACCACTAAAAGCCAAACAAAAAGAACGAAACACCTCTTCACTAGCAATCAATACCCAGTAAGCAGAGAATAACACTAGATTAACACTAGAACCAACAATCAAGAAGTAAACCATATTGCAATCAAGAAACTACCAAGTCAGACAAACATGGTAACAGTAAACAACAATATAATCAAGGAACCACCAAGATCACACCCACCCACATTGACAGGGCAAGCCATTAGTAGATAACATGAGAACCAGCCACCCTCACTCCCTTTTGGCACTGATTATATTACCTGGTTTATTACTTAAATGTTACCTAATAAAAACAATCAAATTCAGACAACACCCTGGACCAATGGTGGGTTTCAAATTTTTTTAGAACCTCTTCTGTAGGTGTGGCCTGCTTTGTGGGAGTGGCTTGCCAGCCAAGTCACCGAGTGGGGGGAATGGCTTGGCAGTCATGTGACTGGGTGGGCATGGCCACCTTGTAAAATGGTGAAACTCACTTAACAAAGCTCTTGCTTAGCAACTAAAATGTTGACTCAGAAACTGGCATTGAAAGCACACAAATCTTAAAGCTGTCAAGTTACAAGACCCCTACACCCCTAACCCTTTAGAAAAAAAACCCTCAGGAGTGTTCAAACTTGACAGCTTTAAGACTTATGGACTTCAACTCCCAGAATTCCTCCTCCAGTCATGTTGGCTCAGGAACCCTGGCACTGAAGTGTGCAAGTCTTAAAGCTGTCAAGTTACAAGACCCTTCCCCCTCCAACCTTTTAGAAAAAAAAAAACCCCAGGGGCATTCAAACTTCACAGCTTTAAGACTTGTGGACTTCAACTCCCAGAATTCCTCTTCTCGCTCTTCATTTGATGATGTGCGGCGGGGGAGGGAGCTGGAACCGGTTCTAAATGGCACTGTAGATTTGTGGAATCTCTTCTATAGAAGAGGTTAAAACTGGCAGGAATCTACCCCTGCCCTGGATCCACAGTTCCTTGATCTACAAATATTCTCTTCCATCAGAGACAAAACTGCATATCAACGATACAAACAATAATTTGGACATTCATCCTTGTCTTGAAATTTAATTTGGCCTTCATCAACAACTCAGATAAATTTGGGGATTGCCATATCACAAAAGCAATGTATGAAACTAATAAATCCAATATTTGATTCACCAAGCGCCACTTATACTGCCACAAGGAAGAGGGGAGGCAACCTATTTACCAAAGCACCTGTAGGCAGGACAAGAAATAATAGATGGAAGCTAACCAAGGACAGAAGCAACCTAGAACTAAGGAGAAAATTCCTAACAGCAAGAACAATTAACCAGTGCAAGAAATTGCCTTTGGAAGATTTGTGTGCCTCATCACTGAAGGCTCTTAAGAAGAGACTGGTCAGCCATTTATCAGAAATAATATAAGTCTCTTGTGAGAGCAGGGAATTGGATCAGATGACCTCCAAAATCCCTTCCAACTTTGTTACTGTTATTATTATGCACACTGGAAGTGGCTTTGTGGGATCTAAATAAGGATCTCATCAATTGCTTTCAGATCTTTTCTTGGAGATACCAAGAAGTGAATTAGGGACAGTCTAAGAATGTCTACCAGTCTACCAGTCTACCAAGAATGTTTTCTGTCTCTGAATTACAGATCCTCTGGGATAGCTGGATCTCTAAATGGCAGACTGTAAATGCTCAGTTCATAGCCTAAACATATCTAAACAATAACTCTGAAATGACTCCATATTTGCGGTTGTCAGTCTGTTCTAACCCATCACTCTAGATTAGTTGACTTTCAGGAAATGATTAAAGAACAATTTCACTAGGCCTCAAATTGCATTCTTGTGATCCAGGAGGAGAAATACAATCCAGCAATTTCTTCTTATTTTTGTTCAATGTTAAATATATCTGCCTTTATCGCTCTCTACTCTGATAAGTAAATAATAAGGTATGTACTCAGATTTCACATGCTTAATCACACATTAAACTCTTCTATTATTCTTCGCATTCACCTACTGTTTTCAGCCTTTGCCATCTGATCTATTTGCTTAACAACAAACATGCAAACAGATAAATATTTCAAATACTAATTTCAGAGTTAGAAATAGGTCTGATGAGATTACAATCCAGAGTGCAAATGTGAAACATTTTACAATTTTTAATCTTTTCTCTTATTCTTTATTATTTCCACCAGTATGTGTTTTTTTCCCTTGCTAGATTAACAGAATAACAGAGTTGGAAAGGACCTTAGAGGTCTTCTAGTTCAATTTCATGCTCAAGCAGGAGATGCTATACCATTTCAGATAAATGGTTGTCTAATCTCTTTTATAAATTTATAAATATAAAAGTGCAAATACATGTACACACACACACACACACACACACACACACACACACACACACACACACAAACACAGACACACCAGAAGTGGTATTCAGCAGGTTCAGACCAGTTCTGGAGAACCTCTAGTGGAAATTTTGTATAGTTCGGAAAACCGGTAAAAACCACCTCTGGCTGGCCTCGCCCCCATCTATTCACTGCCTCTCGAGTCCCAGATGATTGGGAGGAAATATGGATTTTTACAATATCCTTCCCCTGCCATGCCCACCAAGCCACGCCACGCCCACAGAACCGGTAGTAAAAAAATTTGAATCCCACCACTCTCTCTCTATCCCTTCTCTCTCACACAGATACATATGCATACACATGCATATGCATATATACAAATATACATAAATAGAGAGAGATGGAGAATGACAAAGGTTTTATACTTCTATCCTAAATAAATCTTCCTAATTTTCTTACCTGAGAAAATCCATTGCTTTTGCTTGCTCGTCTTTCATTTGAGCTAACAGAGAGGTTTCTCTGTGGCTGACAGGATCCTCCCATTTGTGTTCTTCTGTCTTGCCCATCTGCTTCTTTGGAGCTTGCTCTAGAAATAAATTCGTGTGATAATATTACTGTGTACTAACAAGATAGTCAAGTAAGGTAATGGAAGCATCATGAAGCCCTTTTCATTCCCCATGCTGGCTGGGCAATTCTGGAAGTCGAAGCCCACACTTGTTGAAGTTGAGAAACACAGGATCGGAATGACCGAAAGATATTACATGGGGGGGGGGGTAGAATTTGAAATTCTGGTTCAGTACATATAACATAATAAGTCCACATGTAATTTATGGTTTCAATTGGCATCAGGGCCTGTAAATAAGGTTCTCTGGGCTCCAAAACAAACCTCTCAGGTGCAGCCCATTAGTCAAAGAGCAGGTAATTGCATTCTAGAAAGAAGAACTGAAGTTGTATTTGTGGCGTGCAGACACAAGCCATCTAGGTAGGCTTGGGCACTTCAGTGGTACTGGCAAGTTGTATCAGTATTAAGAATATCAGAACTAGACTGCAAAAAAACCCGAGGGTACGGGGGTGGCAACTAGATTTCTCTATTTCTTTACCACCATCTGGTGTTCATCTTAGTCATAGAACCGTGCCATGGAATATTATCAAATTCCATCAAAATTTAACAACCACTAAGAAAGAAATTGTCAAACTCACACAATTAAAATCTTTCAAAGAATTTCAGAAAAGGTTTCAACAAACACAGAGGGTTTTTACAACATTATACGTGTTAATTGGTAAGATACTTGTAATTCAGAGTTGGTTGATCCTGGTTTTACTACCGGTTCGCTTCGCACGCACTTTGCATGCACAGAAAAAATTACAGTGAACTGTGTACGCACAGACACTACTAAACAACATTCCAGCAGTGGCAGCAGCAACCAGGTAATTGTTTCGGGGGCATGGCCAAACTGGGCTGCTGGTTCTGTGACCCGGACTGAACCGGGAACCCACCTCTGTTGTAATTGGTATTGTATGTAACCTGTATCTGCATAATCAATTTATCTTCCCCTCAATTTCCCACCCTGACACAAAATTGCAGTTCAATTAAGTCACCCAATTTTGAATTAACTTTCAGAGGAATTATAGTTTAAATGTTATTTCAATGGTTCTTCTTATCACAGCTTTATTAAGATTATTGAAGGGAACATGCTGACTTAAACCTTAATCTCTCAGTTCATTCAATGGATCTGTATCCATAACAGTATAGGTGAAGAGTACCAAGCTCAGCAAAAATCAGCAAAAATAGCCAGTGCTTAATTTAATCCCTATTAAGGAGGTTATATGCTTAGACAGAAGGACTGCCTCTCTGAGATCCTCCCCTCACTACATAGTGGGGAGAAGGAAGGATGGAAAGAATTCTTTTTAAAAGAAACAATTAAAAATGGGAGCCTTCTGTTATCAGACTTACAAAGCAAGGAAGAGACAAAGAACCAATAGAATTCTCTTTTTATCTCTCCTCTTGTCCTCCCTGGTTAATAGAATAAAGGGTAGAAAGAATTAGTGCTTCCAGAGCTGCATCTCTAACAATTATAAAGCATCCACAACTAATCCCTATCCTGTGGTATGATACAATGAAGCACATTAAAATTGCTTATGCTGGAAGCTCTAAGCAGATGGAATTCAGCTCTTGTGTATTTTTTTAAAGTCCTCTCTTGTATAATCCCTTTTATGTACTTGATGAAAATCAGAATATATTTTCATCACTGCTTTAAGGATCATCAGGAAGGCAGTTTAGCTCCTAGACTCATCCAAGCTGGTGCATTCAGTGGGCAAAGTTACAGGCTGCCTCTCCAAAAAGTCTTAGCTTTTAACTACTCTCTTCCTTCTCTAAAGATAAGAATAATGCAGAGGAAAAAGGTAACAGCAAAGAGAAACTCCCTGGTAATATCCAATCAGAAGGCCCAGATGACCTCTAACTTTATCTTCTGCAATGAACTCTGACACCATGTGCTGAAACCTATTATTGAAGGAGACAATAAGTAGCTAGTAACTAGTTTTATTGGAAATCTTGTACATGCCTTATTATTGAGTTTTCCTTCTTTCCTTTTATGCCTAACAAACTCATTTTTATAGCAAGAGATTTGGCTTCATCTATTCATTCAAAGAGATTAAACACTGGAACTTTTCATTAAAACTCTTAGTATAAAGCAGTGTGTCTCAACTTAAGCAACTTGGTTCTGTGTGGACTTCAACTGTCAGACAGCCTCCTATAGGATGACTGCATTGTAGAGGAATTATTTTTCAAATTACCTTGAGTGCCTTTCCTATGTTCTGGATTTGCTTTGCTCTTGAAAACAGGGAAGAGGCGAGCCACAAGGTCATTTCTCAGAGAAGGAGCTTTCCAACTTAGTTCTCCACCATAATTGCTTGCAATACTCTTGATCAGTATTTCAGGCTCTCGTTGATTTCTTGTGGCTTCCAGGGGATGAAAAGGAGATGCCAGATGGGAAGAGAAAGGCTTTTCATATTTCAAGCAGCCATCTCTGAGACTGGATTCATTGCTGCTACTACTGCTGCTGCTTGGGGTCTGTGGGGTTTCCTTTTGGCTCATGGGTTCCTGAGCACAGAGTTTCTTGGGAAAAGATTTTCCATAGGTTTTTAAAACATAATCTTCAGCTTCACTGGGCTCATCTGTGGCATAATCGGCATCAGAGAATTCCGCATCCTTGTTTCTGCTGGATGCTCTATGGAGCCCATACCTTGTGAGATAGGAAGTACAAGGCAAATTGTTGTCAGTAGATATGCAGAATGAATCATTTGATGAGGATTTTCCATTCAATCTCTTTCCAGTGTTTGCACTGTTGTGGTGCTTCATTTGTGATTTAACAGGTGTCATCTCTTGATTTTTCTCTGGTTCAATTGTAACATTTTTTATTTGATCATTGATCTTCTTAAACTCAGGGTTCCTTCCTAATTTGGGGTCTGAACATTCATCTGCTTCAACATTACATTTATTTTTGCACTGCCCAATCCTTTGTGTACATTGAATAATCTTGAATTTGGAACTATGATTCTCTGGCTGTTTCAATTCTGTGTTCTGAAAGTCAGAAACATCTAGAGAATTCCTTGACTTTCCTGCTACCTGTGATACATCATCATCTAAACCTTCCATAAGCCATATCGGAATCTTAGAAATGGTTGATCCACTGAAAAACATGCTAGAATGTTCTTTGGAACCAGAAGAAGAAGAAGAGTCATTTTTTTCATTCACTTTTGCCTTAACTTCACTTAGTTGTCCATGCCACTGCTGTGAATATTTGGACCAATTAAATGGTAGTTCAGATTCCTTTTCACTTACCATCTCTTCATCATCATAATCAGAGTTACTTTCTTTTCGGCTTTCTGGCCTTGGTTCATATTTATTACGCTGACATTTTACAACACCATTGGAAATAAAACAATTTGTACTTTTATCATCTGGGAACATAACCTTCCTTTCTAATTGCAAGCATTTTCCAAGATGTTTTCCTATTTTCCACTGATCAGGAGATAAGAGATTATGCTGATCAAAGCTGACTCTTCCCAGCAGTTTGGTAGGGCTCATGGCAAGACTTTCTCTATTTTTTTCACACTTCCCAATGCCTTCTGAATATTCCAGAAATGAGTTTGGATCCGTAATTTCTGCCTCACTAGAATCCTGCAAGTAATATGGCAATATAAATAATGTAATGATAAGATAAGCCAACATTTTAATTCGTACTAAATCATTATTAAAGCATGCACTCTTAAAGAGATAAAATCTGATTCCAGAATGAATAGCTCATCTCCTTTTCATTTTTTTATTTATGTTTTGCATCCAAAACTTTACATCTAGATATAGGTTGCTATCAGGGGTGGATTCCTGTAGGTGCCACTGCCAGTTCGCTCCAGGGTGTGAACATGTGCTTGATGTGTGTCAGGTGCACATGTGCAGTACCATTAAAATTGCTCTGCGCAGAAGCAAAAAGTGAGATGGTGGCACCTATGGGAGAACCGGTTCAGGGGCTTGGCAGGCCTGGATCACTGCCGGTTCCAGCGACCCAGGCCGCCAAGTTACTCTGGTTCAGCCAAACTAGTCCAAACCAGTAAGAACCCACCTATTTAATGCCCAGATATATTTCCCTTTCTTATTTTCTTCTCTGAAAGCAAATGTCAAACATATACACATCATGCAGTCTCTGAGTAATCAGCATAATGCAAATGACAGAAAATGAAATAAGAAACATTAAATCAAAGAAATTAAAGATATGAGAGTAGAAAGGAAACAGAAATGTAGCGCATATGCAGAAGCAAAAATCTGAGCTAATAAGAGCTCCATACTTTTCCATCTTGGCAAACCATTTTTGCTTCCATCATACCCATCCACTAATTCCATTCTTTGAATTTCTCACCTCTCTTTTTTTTTTTGGGGGGGGGGGGGGAATCTCAAAGTGCCATCCAACGATGATTTTTTTCCATTTTTTCCCTTTCTCTAGCCCCATTCACTTTTTCTTCTGTAATTTGATTCATATTCATTCTGACTATATGATCAAATTAACTGAGCATACGTCTTTTATACAATCATGCACTTGTACTAATCTATGCTGTTTTAGCAGCCATTCATTCTTGAGCCTCTCTTTGTTTTATCACATAATAACTCAAGTACCCATTTAGAATGCATCAGTTTGATTTTAAAATATTTCTCCTATCATACTCAATATTCATTTCCATATACCAAAGTGAGTAAAAGTAGTCTCTTCTAAGCTACTATTTTCAGATCTCTCAGGAATCATTCCTTACAATAAACCTTGCACCACCTTGCTGCTTTTATGTCTGTTAAAATGTTCCCGGTGATTTTTCTATCATTAGTAGACATTCTGCAAAAGATCAAATACTGATCTTAGATACTAATGATTTTCAGATCCATACTTCTTGTTGCCTCTTGCAATCTAGCATTTGCTTGCAACTACGTACTCTTCACTATTTTTTTTTTCATATTCATAAATTTCTCAGTGAAATTCTAAAGAATAAGCATCTAGCTGGCACATTGCCCTCATGGAATAAAGTTTCATCACATTTCCCAGATTTTGCTAATTGCCTCCATTAAAACCTTTAAGGTTTGCCTTTCCCAGGCATCCTTATTAGTCTTATCCCTCTTTTACATTCATTCGTGTTACCTTTACTGCTGTATATTTGTACAGAAACTTCACATAATCATTCCATAATTAAACCACATGTGTATTTAAACATTATGCCATCTGTATCCAAAATCTCACAATTTTTCATCATTCTTGCAGCATTTACTATCTCCTTTCCATGCTTTTTTCTTTGGCACCAGCATCTGTTTCCATTGCATATTCTTCTTCATAACACTGCTGCTCCCATACATATTTATCAAATAATCCTTCTGGAATTCAGTGCTGTTATTTTTAATTCCATTTACTCAGCCAACAGCTCCTTGTTTAGTTAAGTTCTTTTCATCCATTTCCATGTTTGCTATTTAATATCTAACAAAATAATTCTGCATTTCTTCTACTTCTGTTCCTATAGCTAGTGCTTTTCAGCTGAGGTTCCACTGTGTCTTTCTTCTACCTGTCTTAATCAATATGCTTGACATTCTATAGAGAGATCGTTTTCCCTTCCTTCCTTATTTCCCAAAGATCTTAATTTGAGGGATCCGTTAAAACTCTCTTGTATAATAGGAAAT